>NC_051067.1:126723-426723 GCF_004664715.2 Peromyscus leucopus | reverse complement strand
TTATGACAGAAATTCATAACCTGCAATAAATATGCAAGCAGTAATTCACACTGGTATAAAACTTACCTTTAAACATATAAAAGCTGAGTGGCATGCTTTTTTATCACTTGTAGTCTTTAGTTACTGCTGGCAGTATTAGAAAGCTGTGTCAGACACAGAAAAAAAATGCAGCTTTTGTAGTTCAAGGGACATTGATGAGTATGTATCGAGAGTCAGCCTTATAATTCTGTTGTCCCCATTAGCTGGATGGTCTCTCTCCTGTATTGACACAGTGGCTCAGTTCACACAGCTACTGAGATTATGGGTCTCATTTCTCTCTGGATACTGAGGAACGATTTCCAAGGCGGTATCAAGACAACACTTGGGCCTGACAGTGTCTCTGGCCCAGCCTTGTGGGATCAGAGCATTGATAAAAAGCAGAGTGGGGAAGGCCAGAGCTGAGACTCAAGCTGCTCTGTGCTTACAACCCATGAGAAAAGGATTAGACCAATGCCCTCATTCCCAGAGCTTGGGAGAAGCCTGGTTGTGCACCAGCTTTCAGGTGTGGTGGAGCTACTGGTGTCGGTATAATAAGCAATCTCAGGAAGGAAAATTATTTTGTGAAGGTCATGATGTGTTCCCGTTAGTCTTTCTGTTCCTAAAATGGAAGAATTTAAATAAAAAGGACTCAATTGCTGTTCCTCTTCAGGCAACCACTTCTCTTTCCACATAAATACAACCTCTGGTTGGCTTCTGATTCATATGCTTGTATTATTTTTATAGATACTAGATTGGAGTTAGCAGGAAGTAACTAAGGATCAGGGTCTTCATAGGGACCCAAGGGTCACGGCAATGTCTAGAAGCCCTGGACATATCCACCTCTCAGCTGTTAGTGTTAATTTAGAGCATTCTAGCTGAGGGTGGGAGGGGGCAGGGGGCCTGCTGTGGTTGGATATACACATTCCTTAGAGGACCAGTTGTGGTAGAAGCTGTGAAGATTGCCCAAGACAAAGTTGGTGTTATTGCAGGAGGTTGTGATAAGAAGAGGGTACAGACTAAGGGAAATCTAATGGAAGTGACAGGGAAGAGAAAAGATTTAGTCTTTGCAATATCACACAAGACCTTGTTAATCTTGTATTTCTATTACTGTAGTGCCTTACACTGAAATATATAGGACTCTTTGGCTGTTACCCATGTCCAGAGCCCCACTTTTCACAACAGCTACAAGGTGGAAACAACTCAAGTTTCCATCTGTGGATGAGTGGACATGCAGAATATGGAATATACATGCACTGGAATGTTATTCAGTCTTACAAGGAAGGAAATTCTAACACATGCCTCATTCAGGAAAAAAGGATGGTGTGCTAAGTGAGATATGCCACTCACAAAAAGATGCATATAGTGTGTTTCTGTTTATGTTAGTTACCTAAAACACTCAAACTCACAGAGACGGAAGTTTGAATGGTGTTCATTAGGGTCTGGGGGAGAGAGGAATGTTGAATTAGTTCAATAGGAGTCAGAGGACATGAAAAAGTTCTGCAGATGAATTGTGTCAGTGATGATCAAACAGCATTAATGTACTGAATGCCACTGAACTGTGCACTAAAAATGGTTAAGTAATATTATATTAGGTGTGTTTTGCTGTAATGATCTACTTTTTTGGGAAATGCTTTCTGCTATATACAACATCATGGTGATTAGTTTAACTGCCAGCTTGGCACAGTCTAGAATCACTTGAGAAGGGAGTTTCTGTGAAGAATTTTCTAGATCAGGTTGGCTTATAAGTATGTATATGGTAGATTGCCTTGATTTTTAATTGATGTGGGAAGACCTAGCCTGTTGAAGAATATTTGTTTAGCTATGTAAAGATGTGTTGCTGTTTTATCTTGCCTGCCTAAGGTACCTGACTGGTCTAATAAAAAGCTGAATGACCAATATCGAGGGAGGAGGTATAGTTGGACTTCTGGGCAGGGAGTGTAAGGGGGAGAAATTTAGGCTCAGAAAAAAGAAGAAAGAAAAAGAGATGCCAGGGGCCAGCCAGCTAGACAAAGAGGAAGCAGGAAAGTAGGACATACGGAAAGAAAGAAAGCTAAAAAGCCTGAGGCAAAATGTAGATGAATAGAAACAGGTTAAATTAAGTTATAAGAGCTAGTGGAACAAGCCTGAACTAAGGCCGAGAATTCATAATTAATAACTCCCCATGTCTTTATTTGGGAGCTGTTTGGCAGCCTAAAGAAAATTCCAACTACAAATGGAATCCACTGTGGGGCCTGAATTTCCATATAGGGCCCGAGAAAGCTGAAAACAAACAAACAAACAAACAAAAAAACAAACAAACAAAAGGATACAGCTCTTTTAAGAGGTGCTGTTGTGCAGCAGAGCACCTGAGTAGCTGGCATGCTAAGTAGAAACAGCAAGCTAAGTAAAAATGGCTTCCACAGTGTAGGCACCAACTTCGTAGAGCTGGGGCAGTTAAATGAAGCTCGAGGGCTGAGCTTTCATGGACCCAAGGAGGGGGCAGAGCCAATCACCAGAGCCTCATGGCAGAGGGCCTAGCTGCCACTTAGCAGTTTAAAGTTTGGCTCACATAGTTATAGAATGCTACAGGTACACATCAAAATAGGTCCAGACTGAAAAAAACTTTAAACAGGTTACAGTGTGCGTAGGTACTTAAGAAAGAAAAGAAAATGGGTATAGACAGTCATAGAAAAAATAAATAGTTTAAAAATAATTAACTAAAGTCTTCAAAGAAAGAGTAAAGTCATATAAAAAGAATAAACCATGTAAAGATGGGGAATGAAGAGGGAGTCTGGATTTTGTATGTTGCTTTGTTGACTCCGAATTTTTTAAATGTTGATGGGTGAACAGCAGCTGCTGACAGATGTGGGATTGTAAAAGGAACTGCTGAATTAAACCAGCTTAGATACTTTAGTAATGTCTTAACTTTAAAATGGAATTCAGAAAATGTATTGCATTGGGGAGAGGTTATGCTTTTGTTTCTACAGTAAATGAAAGTCTGTGGATTCCTTCAAAATTAATAGAGACCAGGTTTGATTGGGGGAGACCCCCTGAAACTCTTGGCTATAGATTAAAATAAATAAACCTAGAAAAACCACAAAACAGGTGACATATATGCTGATCCTTTGACATGGGAACAACTCTGAGACTGAATGAGACTTGTTGGCTACAGAGTCCTCATATGGCATGGATAGAGGTTTGGTTACACAGTCCAAACAAACTTATAAAGTTGACAGATGTCTTTTACCTGCTCAAACATAAAAAAAGAAGATCATCTTTGGCTGACTTGTGTACAACTCACATCCATACTCGTGTTACTGCAGATATGTAGATGTAACCAACTGTCTTATTAAATAAGAAACACAGAACCAATGTAAAAGAGAAAGCCAAGAGGTCAGAGCTCAGAGCTAAAATCTTACCCTCCCTCCTGTGGTGCTCCTACCTCTCCGAAAGAGAGCTACTTCCTGTGTGTTTGTCTTTAATATAGTCTTTCTGTTCTGCCTTCTCATTGGTTGTAAACTCAAACACGTGACTGCCTCGTCACTGCCTATAAGTACAGCCCTCCAGGTCTTAAAGGTTTGTGTCTCCAATGCTGGCTGTATCTCTGAACACACAGAGATCTACCTAGCTCTTCTACCAAGTGTTGGGATTAAAGGTGTGCGCTTTTGCTATGGCTCTAGTAGCTCTGACCCCTGGGCAACTTTATTTATTAACATACAATTAAAATCACATTTCAGTACAAATAAAATACCACCATACAGATATGTATGCTACCTTTGAAAGTCTGTGTGTTTTCAGAGCAAGGGGACCAGACATCAATGAAAATGAGTGGCATCCTAGCTCTGGGTGGAAGCATTGGCCAGTCAGATTGGGATGGTTCTGGAGGTGGCATGGCCTCAGACTCCTTTAAGGCCTCAGGGGTTCTGTGGGACCTTTGGTGTTAATACAGGACTTGGACTTCGGTACCGACCCCACCTGTGGTAGGACCACATGGCCTGTATTGTCTGAGCCAGTTGCCTTCAAACCATTCTGGATGTTGGACCATCTGGGCCATGGTGTCATTGGAGACCTTTTAGGGGGTCTTGGCTGGTCAAACCTGATGTACCTTTTTTTTTCTTTTAAATTCTCTTTTTTTTAAATATTTTATTTATTTATTATGCATACAGTGTTCTGCCTGCGTCCCTGCAGGCCAGAAGAAGGCACCAGATTTCATTACAGATGGTTGTAAACCATCATGTGGCTGCTGGGAATTGAACTCAGGACCTCTGGAAGAACAACCAGTGCTTTTAACCTCTGAGCCATCTCTCCAGCCCAAACCTGATGTATCTTAATCTGGAACAAATCCATAGCCTCTTGCTTTCTGTGGGAACAAAAGCAGAGTCTCCTTTCCAAAGTAACGCATCCTTACATCCAAATTTTAAAGTCAAGGTGTCTTTAATATATACATATTTGTTTAACTCAACATCTTTTAGATCAAATGTTTTTCTGCAGTTAAAAATCCCAAAGACAACACAATCCAGATTCTCGGTGTAATATTCATCTTTTCATGGCTTATTTGTTATATTACTTTTACTTTCTCTTTAAAGACTTTATTTTTTTTTTAACTTTCTATTTCTTTATATAACTATGTTCCTTTTCCTCTCTCTTCCAAGCCTATATACATTTTTACACACACTGTAAAGTATTTAAAGTCTTGTTCCATTTGAATCTGTCTTATTGTGAATCTATTGCTTTAAACTGCAGCATTTCTAAGACTGAAACAGCACTATGGCTGCTGGCTCCACCCACCTCAGCTTCCCAACATGGTGGTGGTAGTTTACTGCCAGCTCTGGGAGCTATTGTGGGTCTATGCTTTTATCCAAGCAGTGTGTAGCCCAGAAACCTTTTTTTGTTTTGTACTAGCAAAGGCTAAATCCACCACGCAGCTTAATGTGCCACTTGCAGAGGCCTCATTCCCGCCATACAGCAGATCGAGCGCACACGCTAGGAATGCACCAGTCGCTCAAACCAGCAGCTGCCACTCATTTGAGAGAGATAATTAGGAAGCTGTTTCTAGCTCCGTTTTAGAATCTTTTCTCAGGTTTTAGGTAGAAACTCTTGCCAACACGTTGGGCGCCAGCATGCCATTCAGATTAGCATGGCTCCAGGGGCAGTGTGGCCCTTGGACATCAACATGGCCCCAGACCTTGGGTGTCCACATGACTTTCAATGACAACAGGGAGCCTTGGACATCAACCAAGACCCTGGCTGCAGTAGGGCCATGGACCCAGACATGACACTCAGCTGCAGCTCTGGCCGGGACATCACCATGGCATTGGATAGCTGTGAAGCCCACTCAGATCTGCATGGCCCTGGCTGCATCATTGCCCTGGGGTACCAACATGGACTCAGGTGGATGACCTGACCCTGGGCATCCACACAGCCTTCAGTGGTCACAGGAGTCACATATGTCCACCTAGACCCTGGCTGCTATAGGGTATGGATTCAGACATGGTCCTCAGCAGCAGCCTGGGTCTGGATGTCACCACGGCCCCAGGTGGTGGTGAAGGCCAGATCAGCATGGCCCCAGCAGCAGTGTGGTGCTTAGACACCAACATGGCTTCAGGTGGGGGCCCAGACCCTTGGACTCAGCATAACCCTTGATAGCAACAGGAGCTTGGACATCAACACAGATCCTGGCTGCAGTAGGGTCACAGACCCACACATGGTCCCCAGCTCTAGCCCTGGCCTGGATGTCACCATGGCACCAGGCAGTAGCATGTGCCACTCAGATCTGTATGGACCCAGCTGTAGCAGGGCCCTTGGGCTCCAACATGGTCCCTGGTGACTGATCAGACCCTGGGCAACCATGCAGTCTTTGGTTGTCCCAGGAGCCATAGATGTCACCTCAGACCCTGGCTGTTGTAGGGTCACAGACCCAGACATGGCCCTTGTCAGCAGCCTGGGCCTGGACAGGTGGCAGCACATGTCACCCAGACCAGCATACCTTTGACAGCGGCATGGCCCTTAGACCCCAAGAAGGCCACAAGTTGTGGCCCAGGCCCCAGGCTTCCATGTGGCCTTCGGTGGCAACATGAGCCACAGACCCTAGCTGAACTTGTACACACTGGTAAGTGTTTAATTATAGATTTGTCAAATGGCAAAGCAATAACAATAAAACAGAACTTTATTTCTGAATTTCATAAACTTCTGATATCAGATGTTCATTTCTAAAGATGAAAGGACTCAGCCAGAGAATCTGTTCACTTCTCTATGCCCCCAGCTTTAACAACTTAGTAGAAAATGTCACCAGAATGACATACTGAAATTGTACACTGTCATTAAAAACAAAGAAAAAAATAAATTGCATTCTGTGAAACATAATGGATATGTGATATAAAGTGAAAATGCCACAGGAAACAGGAAACAGGAAACAAACTGGCAGGAGTCTGGAACAGGATCTGGGCTGTGCTTGACCCATTTTGTTCCTAATTAGTTCAATGACATTGTAATGATTAGTCTTGATTGTCAACTTGATGGGATCTAGAATCATCTAGGAGACAAGCCTCCAGACCACAACTGTGAGGGATTATCTAGATTAGGTTGAGGTAGGGAGACCCTTCCACTGTGGGTGATACCATGCCATCGGCTAGGGTCCTGGGTGGAATAAAGGAGATAATTACTGTTCTATGCTTCCTGACCCTGGACATATGTGACCAGCTGACTCATGTTTTTGTTGCCAGGCCTTCTTCATGATGATGAGCTTCCCCTCCAACTATGAGCCAAATAAATCCTTCCTTCCTTAAGTGGCTTTTTGTCTGGCATTTTTTAAAAATCATAGATAAGCAGTGAATATTAACATCATCAGGGAGCATCCATTTTTGGGAATTCCAGTCCATCTAATCTAAAACCAGAGGACTGGAGAGAAGGAATCTTAGGATGCAACTCATGGGAGCTCAATGACTCTATAGTGTCCAAGTACAGAGGGAACAGAGGAGCAAGATCAATACCATGAAAATTTCATGCCACATTTTAACCAGTCTCACAGGGAGATGGAATACACTGGGACCACTGAAGCATGATCCTAATTAGTCTTAGCAATAAAAACCCGGAGCCAGATATTGAAGGTGAAAGCTGAAAGACCAGGAAAGCAGAGCAGCAGCCACTAGAAACTTACCTCTATGAATCCTCTGATAGAACCGGCATCCAAGATCCTGTCTCTATCTGCTTTATATTCCTATCTCCACCTCCTGATTGTGCTGGGATTAAAGGTGCATGCCACCACTGCCTGGCCTCTATGGCTAACTAGTGGCTGACTCTCCCCTCTGATCTCCAAGCAAGCTTTATTTGTCGGAACACAAACAAAGTATTGCAAAACAGACCACTGAAAAGGCTTCGTCTATTAGGATGATAGATAAAACTTATACCAATTTGATCAGCCAGAGCCTCCTTTTGGCTTTAGCTGATGGTCAAGAGACCAGAATAGTGGGGTCAGAGAGACTGCTCAGTGGATAAAGACTTTTGCTGTCAAGTATAATGACTGAGTTTAATTCCTAGAACCCACATGGGTGCTGAATCTGAATAGGTCTGAGTTGATGGAAGGAGAGAACCAACTACTGAAAAATGTCTCTGACCTCCACATCTGTGACATGAAACAGTGTACACCTCACCCTTCTTACAATAAGTAAATGTAATAAATAAATAAATAACCAGAATTTTGTTTTATTTGTTTCAAGACAGGATCTCTTGTGTGCTAGTCTGGCCTCATTCTTCCTGTGTAGCAATGATGACCTTGAACTCCTGATTTTAAGGATGCTGCTATATCTGGTTTCAAAACCAGAGATTCATGCATTTTAGGGAGGTACTCTACCAACTGAGATGCACCTCTGGCATCCAAGACCAGAAGATTTAAGGACCATAAAAGTGCTCCATCAAATTGCTAAGTAAAGTTAGAGGGTGGGAACAAAGTAGAGTTCATTCAGGAGTACTTACATGGCATTTGAAATTTTTAATGATTTTCTATTACATTGTCACATATTTCATCTTGGGATATTGCTTATATTTTACTTTTTGGAGAAGAACTGAGAACCCTCAGTGTATTGGGCCAGCTAGATACCTCTGGTGAGCTAATTAGGTTCTTTATTTTCATGGAATTTGTATTTTAATGAGACAAACAGGTACCATATCTATGGAAACCAGAGGATAACCTGATGTATTTTTCTTAAGGTACCATTACCACTCACCAACACCCCCTCCCCGTGCCCCCCTTTTAAAGGACAAGGTCTTTCATTGGCCTTGTACTAAAGGATTGGCTAGCAAGCCCAGGAATCCACCTGTCTCTATTTTCTCTGTACCAGGACTCTGAGCATGTACCACTATACCCAGCAGCTTTTATGTGGATTCTGAAGATTCAGTTCAGGTCCTCATACCTGAAGGCAAGCACTTTATTGATTAAGTGATATCTCCAGTATGCAAATAGTTTTTAAAAGCTTACTTATTTGTATGAATTCACCAAGTTAAAATAAAGTAACATGTGTAATCTACATAACTGGAGACAGGCAAACTTTGTTAATCACTAAAAGAGAACAAATGAGAAGTCCATTATTCTCTATAGATGTTTAGGGCCTGTCTGACATATGGAGCAATCACCAACCTATAGTAAATTCTAGGAAAGAAAACTACTCTTTCAATAGAAGGAAAGGGCATGTGAGTGGGGAGGGGCATGTTGGGAGATGTGAGGGCGTATAGGAGAGAGTTGGGGCTGGGTGAGATCTTTCATTTTGATAAGAATACATTCACATACTTCTTCCCCTGGAGAGTCTCTGATCTATATGCTGATTTTAAACCTGGGATATGTATGGCCTGGGAACGGCAGACTTTTCATGACATATATAGAAGAAGTTTAAAGGAAATTGTATTAGTCAGGGTTCTCTAAAGAAACATAACTGATAGAATAAATTTATATTTATATATAAATGTAATTTATTTAAGTGGCTTATAAGTTATGGTCCTACTAGTTTAATGGCAAAAAGCTCAAGAATCCAGTAACTGTTCAGTCCACAAGGCTGAATGCCACAGCTGGTTTTCAGTATGTACCAGAATCCTGAAGAAGTAGTTTTTAATGCCAGTGAAGGAATGAACTTGCCAGTGAGAGTGAGGGAAAATAGGCCAAGAACAAACTTCATTCTCCTACATTCTTTATATAGGTTGCCAAGGTCTGGCCCAAATTTAAGGTTGGTCTTCCCACCTTAAAAAAAAATCCAGATTTAGGGTGGGTCTTTGCATTGCAAACGATTTAACCAAGAAAAATCCCTCACAGTATATCCAACCACTTGGGGTTTAGTTAATTCCAGATATAATCAAGTTGATAACCAAGAATAGTCATCACAGAAATCAATCTCTGTAAGTTTTAAAATGGATAACTCTTGATATTTATCTGTAAGAGAAGGTAGTTCTGGACCAGAGATGGCTCAGCAGTTAAGAGCTAATATTGCTCTTGCAGAGGAACCAAGTTCAGTTCCCAGTACCCACACAGGTAGTGTAAACTGCTTGTAACTTCAGCTCCAGCAGATCTGAGATGCCTCTGACATCCATTGGTTCCTGAACTCACATATCCACATACTCCCACACATATGCATAATTAACAATAATATAAAGAAATCTTTAACAAAAGAGAGAGAAGGTAGTTCTGCTTGGAGGTTCTCATTTCTTTCTTCACTTTCATAATTACTTTTCACCTTCTTTCCTTTTAGGAGAAAGATATGCCTCTTGTACATCTAGAGTCTTCTAGTGTGGCATTGATCCAATCTACAAGATCTTTCTGGCTGCAGGGGTGATTTATCAGCTCCTTTGGTGCACTTACCCTTAGTGAGATGTATCCCCAATGGACACTTTATCACTGTGTAGAGAGTGTTTTCATTGTTGAGACCAATCAAGCATGGCCTAACAGTCTTTGTAATTGTAATACAATTCAGAAATACAAATTTCAACACTGAGAACTCATGGTTACAGAAAATAAGATTAATAAGTTTCAACTTACACATATCTTATGTTTTATTTTAGAAATGCATACTACGAGTATAACTAAAAGGCTTTCAAGCATAAAGTTAATAATGTTAGCATTAAATGCCATGTAGGTAATGCAATAGAAACACAACTTGAGATGACTAGAATTGGTGTCCTAATTGTTAAAGAGCTTTCTAATTCCCCCCTCAGTAGATTAAGGTAGATATGGATTCCAAACAGTATTTAATTTTACTGAATATGTTGAAAAGTGTGTATAATAGTTTTAACCCTAAATGTTAATGTTTATGCCACACAGGAAATTATATTCTTGGTAACTAGTTCAGTTTGTGATTTATTTTTTGGATATTGATTTGAAGTCATTTGTCAACAGCCAGCATTGTTGGAAACTCTTTTGGGCAATATGCAATCATATGAAGCAGACCACTGACTCTTCCAGGGAACTTATAGACAGGTGACAGAAAATACACTGGACGGGGGTTCTGTGATTCAGGAACACTTGCAATTTTGGCCAAGAGTAATAGATTTATAATTATATCAGTACATTTGTACACTTGAGATGGCTCAGAGGAGATAATATGTTTTTACACTGATATTCAACTTTTTCTTTTATTCCTTTGTTTGTTAATTTTTTCCTTTCTCTGTCTCTGTCTCTGTCCCTCCTTCCCTCCCTCCCTCCCTCCCTCTCTCTCTCTCTCTCTCTCTCTCTCTCTCCCTCCCTCCCTCCCTCCCTCCCCCACCTCTCTCTCCTTCCTCCCTCCCTCCCTCTCTGTGTTTGTATGTTTGCATGTGTGTGAGTACATTTGTGGAGGCCAGAAGTTGATGTTAATGTCTTTCTCAAATTGTTGTCCTCTTTATTTACTAAGGCAGGTCTGTCACTGAGCCCAATGACTTGGCTCTTCTAGTTTGTCAGCTTGTTCCAGAGGTTTGCTGTCTTTGCATCTCAAGCACTGAGGTTACAGGTCAGTCACTATGCTCAGCTTTTGTGTGGGTCTGGGGATCCAAATTCAGGTACTCATGCTTGCGTAGTGGTCACTTTGTCCACTCAGCCATCTTCCCAGCTCTGACACTAGATTTCTTCCAAACCGTAAGTTCCAAGTTTAGGCTTAGAAAAATCTCACCCCATTTCTGTGCACAGTTCTGAAGATGCTTTCACCAGTGGTGGAACTCAACCTGCCCATAAGGTATAAATGCCACCCAACATGAGATCTTTATTATAGATATGCAAATGATGAACACAAGTTGATTTGGAGGAAATATCAAATGACTGCTAACTATTGTGTCTCATCTGAATTGGGAGCATCCCCAGTCCATCTGCTCCTTTCTGGTTCCCACTTAAAACTTTCAGCATCTCTTGGCAGCTGGAGGGAAGAGTGGGGGTGGGAGGAGATACAGCAATCTCTGCTCTCTTCCTGAAGGAGATAATTGTGCAGCTGTGTTACCAAAGAAAAATGCAATTAAGTTCTTCTAGAGTTAAATCTGGAAGAAGAGTGTATAGGAACACTTTAGAAATAATTTAAATTCAGATTCCAAAAGTGAGCTTCTTACTGTTTACTTCTGGCCAGAACTCACAAACACCCACGTAGGTAAGCTGGCTCAGGTTTCAGCTCTGATGCAAGAGGTTGTTCTTATTAAGGAAAGTCTTTTATTTAAAGTTTAGTTTTGGTCTGAAATTCAAATGAATTAAAAAATACAATGGAAGCTAGCCATAAACTAGAGGAATTAGAAATTTGAGGAAAAATAAATGGATACACAAATAATCTCTTAGGCTTTCAATAATTTGTTTTTGCAATGTATCTGTAACTATTTAGGAACTTCTGTTTCTGTTCTGGGTGCATACTGCAGGGGGTATAAAATAAATGAGATGTCTTCCTTATTTAACACATGGTGTTCCTACCTGAGCTCCACATCTATGACTCACTATGTGACTAGAGGGTACCTTCTTTCACATAGGCAGTCAAAGGATTATGGATGTCTTGACCTGCAGAATGTTTGAAGCCTGTAGGCTGCTCACTCTCCAAGGCCATATAGACCTTATCTTTCATTAGATTACTCCTCAATAAAGTTCATTTTTATTATAATGAGAATGCCAAAGTCTCAAATTTTGTTACCTCTGTGCAAGTGAATGCATTCTATAACTGAGAAGAGTGAGCCAGTGTGATAACTCAGCAGATAAAGATACTTGCAGCCAAGTCTGATGGCCAGAGTTTGATCCCTGGGCTCCTATAAGTTGTTCTCTAACCTACCCATGTTTCATGACATACACATGCCCACACATATGCATACACACAAGCAAGTAAATGAATGTAAAAAAAATTAAAACTGAGAAATGCTTGGAAACTTGTTGCTAGGAATTGGAAACATCTACAATCTTTAACTCACTCTGATCTTCCTTTTATTTTCAAATAATTTTGTATTTTTAAAAATTATATACACTCTTATGCTGGACATAATGATTCATGCCTATAATTCTAGGACTTGGGAGGCAGAGGCAGGAGGATTACTGAAGGTTCAAGGCCAGATTGGTCTAAATAGTGCATTTCAGAACAGCCAGGACCACATAGTAAAAAATTGTAGTCATTATAACTTTGTCTTATTATTATTGAGCTATTAAAACAAACATTAAAACATTGTACTCAGACAGGTGGTGGTGATGCACGCCTTTAATCCCAGCACTCAGGAGGCAGAGGCAGGTGGATCTCTGTGAGTTCAAGGCCAGCCTGGTCTACAGAGTGAGATCCAGGACAGGCACCAAAGCTACCTAGAGAAACCCTGTCTCAGAAAAACAAACAAACAAAACAAAACAAAACAAAACAACAACAAAACAACCAAAAAACGAAAAACATTGTGCTCAGTGATAAAATTCTGATTGAGTTGAATAATACTGAAGAGTGAAAATTAGGGATTTGGTTGAACATTGGTTAAAAATTTAAATGAAAATGTCACAACAAATGAGGGAACCTGTTTTATTTACTCAAAGGACACTGTTCCCTATGATGAATAGTTTATTTGTACCAAGAGTGATTTGATTTACACAACTCTAACGATGCTTTCATATGTCAGGTTTTTCTAATTGTAATTTTATTAAATTAGAAACAAGGGAAATTTCCTTATTTAAGTTAGTATGTTGATAATGAACTACAGCGACGAATAATTATTTTAATAAATTCCTTAGGATGAGCCCAGGGATATATTACTTTATTGCTTTTAACTTTAAAAAGTCAGGTTTTGATATTGCTGAGGGGAAGAGAGGTATTTCTCCCTGGGGTTATTTGTTTATTAACTAGTATTGGTGAGAGATGTTTGACTCATGAGAGTCTGAACTCTCCATCCTTACTCTCATGGCTTGGGTATGGTCTCTACTATCCAAAACTCATGTTGAGAGTTGACTGTCCTCATTTTGGTACTGAGAGAAGGGAGCCATCAGAGATGTTTGGAATAGAGATTATTGCAGCTCTCCTTTGTGTGGGCTAATTCACATGGGGCTGGCTTGGTTGCTGTGAGAGTGGGTTATTGCAAAATGAGGTTATGCTGTGTGCTCTGTCTCTTTCATGTGTGTTTGTATGTTCTGATTTTCTGTCATCTTATGACCTAGAATGAGAGCCTTGTCAGATGGTGGCTGCCCTGTCTTGGACTTCCAACCTTTAGAAATGTAAACTACATAGACTTTCCTTCATAAATTATACATTTGCAGGCCTTCTGTTACAGCAACAGAACATAGATGAAGACACTTATTCTTTGTAAAATCATCACTTTTCTCCCCATGTAGAAATGATTTGTAACTTCCTAGTGTTAGTAAGACACATCAGGAACATTTTGGCATAGGATTATAGATATTTTCCCACCCTAAGTGGCCCAAATCATGCCCATGGGTCCAGGATGAGGCAGGTGGAGATTCTGATGGCCAGGCAAGAGTGGATGAGGGTGCTCATCAAAACATATTAGAGTGCATGGATGGGCTCTTTCCTAGAGGAGAGATGAGTCTGCAGCTGAAAGAAATAAAATGCTACATGAAAGAGCGGAATCTGAGACACGAGGAAAAAACTAAGACACCACAGCAGTTGCTTAGTACACCAACTGACAGCAGGTGTTCAGTGAAAATGCACCATTCTTTCATTTCCAAAAATTGTAATGAAATATAAGCCAGAGGAGGACAGAGAAAAGAGGTGACTCATACGCCTGCTGCCAAGCCTGATGACTTGAATGTCATTCCTGGAACTCATATGGCAGAAGGAGAGAACTAACTCCTGTGGGTTGTCTTTTGATCTCCACATGTGTGGCCAGGTGTGCAATGGCCCAGGCATTGCATGCACACTCTCCCCATCCCCACTAATAAATAAACATAACAAAAAAGATACAAGCCAGAGATTTCCTATAAAGAGGCTCCCCTGCCTCAGTACCATTGATATTTTGGGTTGGAATGCTTGGAGTAGGGTGAGGTAGAGTGTTCCATGCCATGCAGGATGTTTATAGGATCCTGGCCTCTGCTCACTAGATGTCACTTCTCCCCTCAAGCTATGGCACAATACATAGCAGTCACTGATAAATTATCTTTGATAGGTGTATGGGGGCACTACAGGTTGATAAGCTCTGGTATTAAGTAAACTATTCTCCTCCCATGTACATGAACATTGGCAGCCTTAGAATTAAGTTGGCCTCCTTCAACATTCTACAGAACAATTAAGTCTTGTTTGCTAACATACCACACAGTGTCCTGACCCTATTGTGCTTGTGTGCTTACTGGAACTGCAGTGGAACTCTACTCATACTTAAAGGTGTTCAATTCTTCTTTCTTGTCATTGAAAAGGAAGGAGGTGAATAACTTAGTTATAAAAGCCAGTTGATTTATACTTTTTTTTTTTTTTGGTAAGAGGGACTCTGCATTAATTCATTGGAAAATGAGTTAGTACCTGTTGTGCAAGGAATGGTGTCAAGGCCTGTGCTGAGAATATATTACAACCTCCCTGTGACAGACTGGGTGAGATACAGTATATTTTGTCTCAATATAATGACTTTGTCATTTTTATTAAATATACCTGTCAATTGTAGTTAACTATATGCCCGTGAGCTATTGTTCCCTAACATGCCTTTGGAATGTGCTGGCTTCCATGGGCATTAAATTGTACTGACAGGCTTGCTCTCCAGGCTCTCATATCACTGTATGACACACTGTTATTGAGTTTGTCATCAAAGCAGGGGGCTGCTATGTTGTTATTCATCCAACTTGTGTTTTATATTCATTATTCTTTTATAAGACTTCACAACTGATTGATGTTGATCTGAACAACTTCTGACTGCACTTCTCTTCCATGTGTTTTACTTGCTCATTGGAAAGAAACATAGCCTATGTTGCTTTTATAGACTATGATATAAGGTATTCATTAAAAATATTTAATATTCTATGGGCTGGAGAGATGGCTCAGCCCTTAAGAGCATTTACTACTCATACAGAGGACCCAAATTCAGTTCTCAGTGCTTATAACTGCTTGTAACTCCAGCTTCATGGGATCTGACACCCTCTCTTGGATCCCTTGGGCACTTGCACACTCTCCTTCTCCCTCCCTCCCCCCGTACACACAATTAAAAAATAAATCTTAAAAGCATTGAATATTATTACTTATTATGTTTGTAAAGAGTGAGGATGAAGTGATATCTCTGATTTGATATGGATTTCTTATATTTCTCATTGGTCTTCTGGAAACCAATGTGACTCAAGAAGAGAGTTTTCTATCCCTCCTCCCCTGAGCAAAATATGGTGGAGCCTAAGTTGTTAAAAATGTCTTTCTCTTGTGGAACACCCATCTGTATTCTGGAACTATTCTCTGGTCCATTTTGCTCTTTGGTGGCACACAGTGGCACACAGATTTGCTACCCGTGAAGATTCAAAATAAGTTCTACATCTCTCAGTTCAAAGTCCTTATTCTTATTTATCAGCTTCATTGCTTCAGTTTTTTCCTTAAGTCAGATGATGTTCAGATGTCCAACTCGGCTTTCAGAAATCATGCCAGTTACTCTATATGCAGTGGAAGTGTGGACGCTTCCTTTGTGAGCTCCGGTCTGAACTTTAGGGCATGGACTTCCCTCTTACCCTGTGTGTTTGCACAGAAATTTGGACTTTTATAACCTTGGCCACATTATTCCAGTGTGCTATTTACATCTGTTCTTTTCCTCTACTCCAAGCCTTGCATGCTACTTTTGCCCCAGAATGATCCAGAAGCAGCTGATGTAGTGTGAAGATGGTAAGTGCATGGCCAATGGAACGAGAGAAGAGAAATAAGCAATAGGAGCATGCACTCTAGGCCGAATAAAGTTTTTAGAATAGACCTTCAATAATAAAATAAATGAAGATAATACAAGGCATGCACTTTGTACTTAGTTTTTTCTTTCTTTCTTTTTTTTTAAATATTTATTTATTTTATGTATATGAGTGATCTGTCTTCATGCACACCAGAAGAGGGAATCAGATCCTGTAACAGATGGTTGTGAATCACCATGTGGTTGCTGGGAATTGAACTCAGGGCCTCTGGAAGAGCAGTCAGTGCTCTTAACCTCTGAGCTATTTCTCCAGCCCACTTAGTTTTTTCTTTTAACACATCAATGTTTGTCATGATGAATGAACCAGGATCAATGCTATAAAGTTATGTGCCTTTCCTGTTTCACACTGTGCTGTTGGGGAGGAAGTTACTGCATTCCCCACATAAGCATTGTACGGTTATGTTTGCCCATCTTGAGGATAGAATGTCTGCATAAACTATTTGGATTCTTCTGCATGGGAAATCAGTCTATTATCTCCACTTGCTTTTTATTCATTCATTTATTTAGATCAGTATGGACTCATGGATATTTATTTAGTACTTGCATTATTACATACATTTTTATTAGGCTGAATTATTGAGTTGATCTCTCAAATCATTATCTTTTCTGGACTTTTAAGGTGACTGTAACTGCTCAAAACTTAAAAAAAGGGGGCAGTGGTGGCACAGGCCTTTAATCCCAGCACTCAGGCTGTGGAGGCAGGAGAATCTCTGTGAGTTTGAGGCCAGCCTGGTCTACCGATCGAGTTCCAGAATGCCAAGGCTGTTACAGTGAAATCCTGTCTTGAAAAACCAAAACCCAAACCTGAACCCAAACTCAAACCCAAACCCAAACCAATCAGCCAGCCAGCCAGCCAACCAACCAACCAACCAAACAACCAAACAACCAACAAAACAAACAAAAAACAGAAAGGTTAAGATAGAAAGTCAGTGTTTCATTAGCTTAAAGGAGAATACCTTTAATCCCAGTGCTTGGGAAGCAGAGGCAGGCAGGTCTTTGTGAGTTCAAGGCCAGACTAGTCTTGTTTGTTTCCAAGATAGCCAGAGCTACACAGTGAGACCCTGTCTCAAAAAACAAAAATAAAAACAACAGACAAACAAACAGCCACCCAAAAGAGGAAAACATGTAAATAAGAAAGATGTACACACATAAACATGCATTTTATTCACATATCCCTGCATAAATCTAGTTAGGTATGTTAGACAATAGAGAAATATCGGCATCTCCGACTTTCCCTTATTCTCACCTGCTCCCACCCTGCACAGGGTCAGAACTTGCAAAAACTCTATTTTACTCCTGAATATTGAAATAAGAGAAATCCTGACTTTGCTAGTAAATTCATAAATAAAAATTTTGATTTAGCAAAAGAATCATACTATAAAACATTTTACCAAGTTTTTTTTAAAAGATTTATTTATTATGTATACAGTGTTCTGTCTGCATATACACTAGCAAACCAGAAGAGGGCACCAGATCTCATTACAGATGATCATGAGCTGCCATGTGGTTGCTGGGAATTGAACTGAGGACCTCTGGAAGAGCAGTCAGTGCCCTTAACCTCTGAGCCATCTCTCCAGACCCCCAAGTTTTTTAAAATGTGCATTTTTTGAGCTACAGATAAAAAACCCAAAACAACACAGTAGAAATAATCTCCAATAGATTCCACTAAACAGAAGAAAAAAATATCAGGAGTGTGAGATGGGCTTGATGTAAGTTCAAACATTAATAAGGATTAAAAAAAAAAAAAAGATTATGCCCACAATGCCCAAGAACTCTGGGATACAACCAAATGACCAAATTTAAGACTCCATGGGCTAGAAGGAGCTGAGATACGCAATAAAGTCATAGAGAATCGATCCATGAGATTATAGTAGAAAAACCCTAAATCGGTAGAAAGAATACACATTCAAACATATGAGACATTTAGAATGTCAAATAGAAGTGGCCAGAGAAAAAGTTCACTGTGATACATTGCAGATATATCAAAATGTCAAAAAATACAAAGTAAAGAAACACTACCAAAAGTAATAGGGAAAAATAGCAACCAACCCACAGGTAGAAACATCACTCTACTCCCTCCTCCCTCCCCCCACAAGTCAAGAAAGCATGGAGCAACAAAGTCCTGAAAGTAACTGCCACCAAGATTGCTACATACAGCAAAGATCTATTTTAAAATTGATGAGGATAGCTGAGAAGATGGCTCAGTAATAATGCTCTTGCCATACACACGTGAAGACTTGGGTTGGGATCTACAGAAGTCACATAAATTCTGAGTGGGTACTGTAATCCCAACACTTGGAAGGGTGTCCACAGAATAAATTGGCTAGCTACACTACGTGCATCGATGAGCCCTGAGTTTAATAGAGAGGATTTGCCTCAGTGAATACAGTGGAGAGTGATGCCCCACACACATAAGAGCACACATGCATACATTCATGTACACCACACATATAGACACACAAAAATCCTCATGGAGAATAAGGACATTTCAAGATAAACATCACCACACTCACACTGCAGAAGATATTTAACAGAATATTATACATAGAGGAGGAAGAAAATCTGAATCATGAGAACACAGGGAAGAAGAAGTTTTGTGAGGTAAGAAACTGAGCACAGAAATAGAACGGAGTCCACCATTACCCCAGCTCACCAACAGAGACACAGAATGGCTCTCTTGGTAAGAAACTGGATCCAACTACCTGCTTTCTCCAAGGAACACAATTCTCAGATAAAGGCACCACAGACTGAGAACTAGGGAATAGAAAACAGTCTATCAGGTGAACAAAAACTCACAATAAGCTGGCACAGCTGTTCTGAAGTAAGAGAAAGTAGATTTCAAGCCCAAAATAGAAGAGATTTTTAAAAGTCACCATAAAGAGGACAATTCATCAAGAATATGTCTCAATTGTAAAGACATATGTGCTAAACGCTGAGGGTATCAATTTCATAAAACAGACATTAATGGACATGAAAGGCCAATGAGGTCCTATTATAATAAATAGGCTACTCTGGAATTAAATATCATATGTTTCTCCTTTAAAGTAGCTATTATTTTTGTGTTGTAGTTGCTGATGAAATAGAAAGAATGAGAGGAGGGAACTGGGCATTTTATCAAGTTGGGATAAAATATATTTTTAACAAACTGTGTGTGATGCTGTACACCTGCAATCTTAGAACGTGGGAGTGTGAGGTAGAAGGATTGCAAGTTGGAGGCTATCATGGGCTACATTGTGAGCTCCTGTCTCAAAAGACCCAATGATGATGTGATGATGTTGATGACAATGATATATTAAATGAATAAAAATGGTTTATTGCCTTATCTGAGTTCTAATTTAACTAGATATTCTGTACTTAAAAAAACATTTATTTTTATTGTCTGTGCACTTGGTAACAAGGAAAACTGTAAAACTATAACCATTTAGTTTTTAACCCCATCAAAGACCCAAGAAGCATAAAATATTACCTGAGTAAACAGGAAGTGCAGAACAAGCAACTTCCAAAACTATAGAAATGAGAGTGATAGCTGGCTGCCTGGGCAGTCACCCAAGATTCCTCTGCAATGCTGGAGAATCCATCTTTTGCCTACAGGCCCAGAATATCTGAAAGACTTTTCTGTGATGCAGGGATTTTGAAGGACTGTCCTACTTTGTCTTGGCAAAGTTTGACAGGCAACTTCTTTTCCTTTTATCCTAACATTCCTATATCTCCCCTTTTTATTCACTAGATGGGAAAGAAAGAAGGATAGAGGAAAGAAAAAGAAAGAAAGAAATCCCTTAATTCAACCTCCTTTGTTCAGCTTTCTCCCTGACCATGACCAATAGCAACTTGCAATCAACCCCCTAAATGATGACAAACATCTATAACTCACTGAATGACAAAAGCCCCCCACTCCACCTCTCAGGAATGTGGTGTCATGCTCTTAAAATTACTTCCTGTTGTTTGGGGGCAATGGCCTCTTTAGGGGATCTTGATAAATTTGGGATGATGGTCAAGTCCTGGTAGAGATAGCTATATCATTTGTTCAGTCTCTATGTGATGGGAAAGTGCAGGGCTTATCTGAAGTTCTGGATAGAGTAGTATGTGAGGCTGGACCATCTTAGCTAGCCACTTTGAAATTTTCCTGAACAGCTTATAGTCTGAAGCTGATCTTTGGTTAGTGTTTGTCAGCTTAGTGGAGCTACCATAATCCAGGTGGATTTATTGTTGCAGGGCCCCATCATCTTCTTCGAGAGCTCAAAGGTCTCTTCTAGGAATGGTTATGGTCCACTGCAGAAAACTTAAACATTTTAAATGTCATATGCAGCAGATTTCAGAACAGTTAAAGGACCTCAATCTGTTAAATATATCTCTGTACACAAACTTAGTTCCTAGTTATGTTTCAAATTTGAACTCGAAAAATCATACAGGAAGCTAAATGAAGTTTATTTCTAAAATTAGCACTCTATATGACCACTAATATCACAGCAGAAAGTTTATATATACATAATAATCTTACAGATTTTGATATAATATTCATACTTTAGGAAAAGTTTTAAAGAATCAAAATAAAACCAAAGGATTACAAGATAGAATAGTCCCCTATTTTTTGTTTTCTTCTGTTTCCATACCAGGTGGCTTTCTGACATGAGACAGATATTTTGGGTTTTCCTTTAACAAGCATACATGTGTTTATAGAAGGTGAGAGCCACACTCCAATTCCAAAGCCAGCTTTGATTTTTAATTGAATGTGAACTACAAAAAGACTATTTGCCTTTTATGTTTGTATAGAGCAGCAACAACAAGCATTTGGGAAGATTTATGAAATTCTACCCTGTTGTAGATGGATGATACCATTAGGACAATTTATTTTTCTTGGGACATTTTCTCTTGATTCATCCTTCTTCTTTAGATGTCTCACTTATCCAGTTGGATGGGTACTTTTATTCTCCTGGAAGAACTAAATGAAACAGTGCCCCAACCCTAAATTTGGGGAGTTCCTTTTATGACAAGTTATACCTTTGCTAAGGTAAAATGTTTTTTGGCAGCAGTAAAAGTACTATTTTTTTAATAAAAATATATATTTTGACATTTATTTGGATTATCTTTAGAAAAAACATTGTCACTAGGAATGCCTTGCCTACAATCTCTTTTCAGATGACTTTGCTTACCACTATTAGAACATCTGACATTTTGATTTTTCTTAAAATTTTTCAAAATGATTTCTATCAAAGTAGCATCGTAAGTGTGAGATTCAACATTAGCCATATTTATAATCCATTCATCTATTGGTGCTGATCTTGCCTTTAAAGACCTAATCCCTCTTTTGCATTCTGAATTAGCATTTTCAAAAGTCAAAGATTCAATTAATATTTGTCTGAATTTTAGATCTGATACTATTGTATTTACAACTGAGGTCAGTCTTTGTAAAAAAAAATCAGTGAATGCTTCTTTTGAGCCTTGTATAATTTTAGTAAATGACTCAGACCCCTTTCATAATTCTTCAACCTTGTCCCAAGCATTGAAAGCTGCTAAATGACATAGGGCCAAGGTGTGATCCTCAAATTGGAATTGTTTTTGCAAGTTAGCATATTGGCCTTCACTGAGAAACTGGTCTTGGGAAATAGCAATACCTATAGCCCTATTTGTTCTATGACCCTGGCTTCCTCTTTCCACCGTTGTAACAGAGGAACAACTTCCAATATTGCTGTGGCTAAATCTTTCCTTTTTTGGATAATAATTCTGTTCCGAGTTGCCCATGAATTTAACATCTGCCTCACATAGGATGAAAGCATTCCATATAAAATGATTGCTTCCTTAAATCTCCTCAAAAAAAAAATATGAAATAGTATTTCATTTAACTTCTTGATAACCTTGGAGGTTTCTATCGTCTCCTGGTGGTTCTTGTAACTGGATAAACTATGTTTAGTTTTCTAATAATCTTGGGCTGCCCCTCTTCAGTTTCACCATGTGGTGGCACAATAGGTTCTTGTCTAAATTCCTCTGTCTGTGTCTGAGCATTTTTCTTATTTTCATTAATAAGTCTTTCTAAGGCTTGTATCTTATCAACCAACATTTCATATTTGGCACAACTATCAGACTACTTTTTATATTTGGCACAAGAAATTACTGTAGTTATTAAGAATGAAATATAAATTACCTGACTGATAATAATTACAATTGATGTTGTTGGCTCTGCAGCTGGGGTCCCTCTGTCTCTGATTCTGGGGAAAAGGTGGTGAGAGGACACAGAGTCAACAAACAGCACAGACTCTGGGAGGTTTGCAAGCAATCTCTCATTTAGTAAACAAAGGGTTGAGGTTTATATATGTGGTATTTTTGGCGGGCTCTGTTCCTAGCTACTGTAGTGTTTCTTGGTTGACTCCAGGCTGCATGTCATCATCTTTTGGTTTGGAGCTTATGGGTCAGGTTTCCTCGCCAGAGTGCTCTCTGCATTTATCACAGCTCTTTTTTTTTTTTGCTTAAGGCATGGCCCAGTGCTTTCAGCCTTACCAGCCTCACAATTGTTATTATGTCAATCTCAGCTAAGTCATTTATCCCCTGCATTTACTGCTTCAATTCTCAAGCCATCCATAGTAGCACTGTACAGGATCCTAGCACCCTGCATTATGATATTTCCCATCCTTAATTTTGGAAAGATTTTTCTTATTCATATTACTTAACTCTGATCTTAAGGACTTTTCAGGTGTCTCACCAAATCTGCTGACTTTTCAGTTTGTCAGCAGCAATGGTGGTGGTAGTAGCAGTAGCAGCCACTCAGTTTGTGTGGTCATGCCATATGTTGGAGCACCAATTGTTTTTAATCTAAATTTATATCTTACAATTTTATCAATAAAGACTTGGGGATCAGGGTCTGGGGTGAAAACCTGCTAGCTCAGAGAGGTTGAAGAGCAACTAGATGACTTTCTTCCTTAGCCTGCATCTCCAAAAAAAGAGCTCCTTTTCAGCCATTCCAAACCAAAAGGGACTACCAAACTCAAAGTCCCTCCCTTCTACTTCCTGTCAACTAGTCGCTGGCTCCATCTCTTGATCTAAGGTAGATTTTATTTAATTAACACAATCTCAGGGTTCACAGTGTGGTCAAACAATCTCAAAGTAATTTGATTTGTATTTCCCTAATGGCTAAAGATGTTGAACATTTCTTTAAGTGTTTCTCAGCCACTTGAGATTTCTCTGTTGAGAATTCTCTGTTTAGATGTGCACTCCCATATTTCAATTAGATTGTTTTTGTGTTTTTGCTGTCTACTTTCTTGAGTTATTTATATATTTTGGATATTAGCGCTCTGTCCAAGTGGGATTGGTGAAAAAATTTTCCCATCCTGTAGGCTACTGTTTTGTCCTACCAATGGTATCCTTTGCCTTTCAGAAGGGTTTCCGTTTCATGAAGCCCCATTTATTCATTTATTGATTGTTGATCTTAGTGCCTGTGCTATTGGTGTTCTGTTCAGGAAGTTGTCTTTATGTCAATGCATTCAAGGCCATTTCCCTTTCTCTTTAATTAGGTTCAGTGTATCTGGTTTTATGTTGAGGCCTCTTTTTTTTTTTTTTTTTTTTGGTTTTTCGATTTTTCGAGACAGGGTTTCTCTGTGTAGCTTTGCGCCTTTCCTGGAACTCGCTTTGGAGACCAGGCTGGCCTCAAACTCACAGAGATTCGCCTGCCTCTGCCTCCCGAGTGCTGGGATTAAAGGCATGCGCCACCACCACCCGGCTGTTGAGGCCTTTGATACACTTGGGTTTGAGTTTTGTGTAGGTTGATAGATAGGGATGAATTTGGATTCTTATTCATGCTGACATCCAGTTAGACCAGCACCATTTGTTGAAGATGCTTTCCGTTTTCCATTTTGTATTTCTGGCTTCTTTATCAAAAATCAAGTGTCCACAGGTGTGTGACTTTTTATTCAATTCAATTTATCAACCTAAATTTTATTGCACTGTAGCTAGAGTTTTCCTACCTTGCCCACAGTCAGGACAAATCTTTGTCACCCGCCAGTCCCACAGCCGCTCAGACCCAACCAAGTAAACACAGAAACTTATATTGGTTACAAACTGTATGGCCGTGGCAGGCTTCTTGCTAACTGTTCTTATAGCTTAAATTAATCCATTTCTATAAATCTATACCTTGCCACGAGGCTCGTGGCTTACCGGCATCTTCACATGCTGCTTGTCCTGGCAGCGGCTGGCAGTGACTCCTTCTGCCTTCCTGTTCTTTCTTTTCTCCTCTCTGTTAGTCCCGCCTATACTTCCTGCCTAGCCACTGGCCAATCAGTATTTTATTTATTGACCAATCAGAGCAACACATTTGCCATACAGAACATCCCACAGCATTACACAGGATTGTTTTTGGCTATTCTTGGTTTTTTGCTTCTCTATATGAAGCTGAGTATTGTCCTTTCAAGGTCTGTAAAGAATTGTGCTGAAATTTTGATGGGTATTGTGTAGAATCTGTAGATTGCTTTTGGTAGGATGGCTGTTTTTTCTATGCTAATTCTACTGGTCCATGAGCATGGGAGATCTTGTTCCTGATTTTAATAAAATAGCTTTGAGTTTCTCTCCATTTAATTTGATGTTGGCTACCAGCTTGCTGTAAATTTCCTTTATTATGTTTAGGATTATCCCTGGTGTCCCTAATCTCTCCATGACTTTCATCATGAAGGGGTATTGGATTTTGTCAAAGGTTTTTTTTTTTTTTTTTTTTTTTTCAGCATCTAATGAAATAATCATGTTTTTTTTTTTTTCAGTTTGCTTATATGGCGGATTACATTGACTGATTGTTAAACCATTTCTGCATATCTGGTGTGAAGCCTATTTGATCGGGGTGGATCTTTTTGATATGTTCTTGGATTTGGTTTTTTGAGTATTTTATTGAGTATTTTTGGCATCTATGCTCATGAGGGAAATTGCTCTGTAATTCTCTTCCTTTTTTGAATCTTTGTACAGTTTGGATATTGACCTAAAACATTTTTTATTTGAGGCTTTCTTCTCAGATAATTCCAGGCTGAATCAAGTTGACAATCACAGCTAATAAGGGCAGTAGTTAAAATATTTATTATTGAGTACCTTGAAGTACATCTACCTAAGAATTTGACAATAAATTCCAAAAGTTCCATCCATCCAAACATAAGAGATAAGAGAAATCACCTCTGGCAAAATGTATTCAGATTGAGACTCATAATTCACGTTGTATATCTGAAGCATATGTTGGAAAGCTCATCTTGGCAAAGCCCCTATAGCCTCATACTATTTTTAATAACAACAGAGAAAGTGAAGTCTTTGAAAGACTCAAGGGTATGTCCACTGAGTGAAGAAGAAAACCTAGAGATTACCTATGTGATAATCATTTAGTTTCTTTATTTTATATATTTACTTATTTTTATAGGAACTCTGCTAAGGAGCTATCTATGTTCCCAGCCTTTATTGACCTCTCATGAAACAAATTTTAAATGGGAGATTCTATAGGAAAAATACATAGTAAAGTTTCACCTGGCATGCCTTTAGGTTGAGCTATAGACAGCTGCAATAAACCATTTCAAAAGTTTGAATTTAAGGATAAGACTTTGGCTTTTATAGTTAGTGATGAAAGGTAAAGAAAAATTCAACAAAGATGCACACTCATGTAC
The DNA here is from genome assembly GCF_004664715.2 of Peromyscus leucopus. Classification (NCBI taxonomy): domain Eukaryota; kingdom Metazoa; phylum Chordata; class Mammalia; order Rodentia; family Cricetidae; genus Peromyscus; species Peromyscus leucopus. The sequence goes on along the minus strand of NC_051067.1, from coordinate 400,792 downwards.
AGTTTTGAATAGTGATGATTCTTTTTTCCTCCCAATTATTTTTACAGAGAACTATGAAGCATATATAAAAATCCACAGGAAGCTGGAAAGGTTTCTCATTACCTGCCTGGAGGCATTTCACATGCTTTTATCAAAGTGTTTATAAACTGACAAATGTACAAGATGGATGGCATTGAAAAACACACACACCTAGTGTAAGTATGAAGTGAGAGATGAAACAAATCATGTCAAAAGAAGAAAGTCAGCTAGAGAGATACCAAGCATCTGCAAGACTTTCAAATGGGCTCTGATAAGAAACCAGCATTTGCATTAAATTTCCCTGGGAAGATAGACTCTCCTCTGTTAGCTATCTGTCATGATTTTGTTACTCATGTCAGAGCCAGCCACTGAGTGATATTTAAGGCGAGCAACATAGAACTTATTGCCTCACCAATGACAATTTAAATGACTTCCATTAAAAACAAACAGATCATGGGATTATATGACATTGCTGCTTCTTTAATTTGACATTAGGTCAGTAAACAAGAGTCTGAAATGAAATATCCATCAACAGATGAATGGGTGGGGAAAATATGGCATTTGAGCACATTACATTTAATGACACTGAAAACTTCAATCCCTAACTCCCTGCAGTGTATTCCTGTATATGTGTTCACGTGTGTGTCCAAGCATGTTTAGAGGTCAGAAGTAAATGTCTTCTGTTTCATTATTAACACCTCCCCACCTTATTCATTGAGGCAGGATCTCTCAAATGAATCCAGAGCTTTATGATACAGTTAATCTGCATAGCCAATTCAGCTCTAAGGATCCCTCCATCTCTGTCTTTTGGTCAGTGCAAATATAAGTGAAGCAGACATGCCCACTCAGGATGTACATGAATTCTGGGGATCCAAATTCTGGTCCTCATGCTTGCACAAGCATTTAACCCACCAAGCTGTCATCACTTCTCAGCCTTTTGGCTAAGATCAAGTTCAGAATTTGCATGTATTTTGTTAGCTTCGTATCTTAATATTTCTTTTTAAAAATTGTTTATTCTATAATAAATAATATTATATTTTAAATTTAAAATTCTAGCTATGTATTGTTGGTGTGTAGGAAAGCAGTTGACTTTGCGTATTAATTCTGTAACCTGTAACCTTATTGTAATCGCTTATCAGTTTCAGATGAGTTTGGATTTTTTAGTCAATTCTTTGAAATTTTATATATAGATAATCACAACATTTATGACCAAAGAGTATTTTTTAAATTTCTTTCTTCTAGCATAATTTGCCCTTTATTTTTTATCTCCTTGTCTCATTGTATAAATTGTGGTTCTCTGTGTGATGTTAACTCAGGATAGTAGAAGTAAATTTTTTGTCTTGTTCCTGATCTTAGAGAAGGGTCATCCATTTTTCAAGGTAAAGAATGATGTTAGCTATACTTTTTTTTTGTAAATTTCAAAATCCAAGTTGAAAAACTTCTTATTTAGTATAAGTTTGCTAATATTTTCAAAATTAATAATGTTTCCAGTTTGTTCAAAACTTTTCTGCATAAATTGATATAATCATTACTTTTCTTTAGCCTGTTGAGATTATCTATAGAGAATCAGGCTTGTAGATTTGGAAATTCTATTTGGCCATGAAATATAATTCCCTTTATGAATTGTTGGGTTTGATTGTCTAAATTTTAAAGGATTTTAGCATCTATGTTCTTCAGAGGCATTTATATTGCCCTGGGGATTAAACCCAGGTTGCCAGGCTTGTGCAGCAAACTGTCTACCCACCAAGCTCTCTTACCACTCAGTATTTGTCTTTGTTGAATATTGTCTACTTTTTCTTCAAACATATTTAACATTCTAATCATCCTTGATTTAAATTCTTTAGTGGTTATTTCCAGAACTTGTCAGGCTGAGTCTGGTTCTGATGCCAGCTTATCTCTTCAGATGGTGCTGATTTTTAGCATGCCCAGTGTATTAGTTAAGGTTCTCTAGAGGAGCAGAACTGCTAGAGTGAATAGATATTAAAAGAGAATTTATAAGATTGGCTCACAGGATACTGTCTGGATAGTGTAACTAGTCTGTCTGCATGATGGAGAAGCTGAGATACTTTGGTTTTCTCCTGTTACGTTGTCTTTAGTCTTCCCAAAGAACTGCTCTTTGGTTCTTTCTGGGAGCCCACCAGCATTAACAGAGCCCCGTTGATTGGCAGTAAATCATGGAGGAGGAAAAAGCATCAACTAATACCTTTACCATTTTGAGTGGATTTGCTCTTGGATAAGATCTTCCTGTTTCTTGGCTCCTCCTCTCTCCCCTTTGGTGAGAGCAGAAGCCTAAAGGGGGATGGAGGAAGGTACACACCTTTTCTTTACGTAAGTTAATGCTCTTTTCTTCCAGGGACGAGACTTAGGCTTTGAAAATGCTCTGGATATGTTCCAAAATTCCCTTTCCTCTCTGGTGGACATAGGGTGTGACTTTTATTTGCTGTTCTCTGAGAGCTGCCTGGGGCTCCTGGAGGTAAAACCATGAAAGTGAGGCATCCTCTCACCTGCAGGCTTCAGGATTTTCACACTACATTCAGCCAGCAGCACTTACACAATTGAGGACACCCAACAGGTTCACAGATCTGCTCTTCTCCTGGGGAGTGAATCTCAACTGTTCATCTTTCCAGGTCCCAAGCTTGGAATTGGCTCTGTGAAATAAATTGTCTGATATACCCTAGAAAAAGAATTAATTTCTAATTTTCTCAGCCTTTTCATTTCCTTTTCTTTTTTTCCCTCTGTGTGTATATGCATGTTTGTATACACATGCACATGAATGCGTTTGGGGGTGTGTGAATATGCTTACTCACACATAAGGAGGCCAGAGGTCAATGTTCATTGTTTTCCTCAGTCTCTCTCCACCTTAGTTTCTGAGACAATTAGCCTAGGCTAACTGACCAGCAAGACCCAGGGACTTTCTTGTCTCTGTTTCCCTAGTGTAAAGTGGGGAATGACAAGGTAACTCCATGTAGTCTATCTGGTAGTTAAAAGAGATTTATTTCGGGGTAACTCACAGCCAGTTAAGGGGTCAGTTACAGGATCTGGGATAGGTGAGGTGCAGTCCAGTGTGGTTCTTTGGAGAACTCTGACTTGGTCTGTGGTCCAGCATCCAGGATCATGAGGAGCCAAGAGGGCCTGCAAGTATGACCATGTCCCAGGGGCAGGTCACAGGTAGGTGTGGCAGTTACTGGCTGCCTCACTAGGGCCAGTGCTTCAAGGTCAAAGCTAGAACAGCTACCCACTACACTGGTGTTAGGATTACAGGCACATGCCTCCATGCTCAGTTTTTCACATGGGTTCTTGGGATTTGAACTCAGGTCCTCATAACTGTACAGCAAGCACTTTCCTGAGCCATCTCCCCAGCCCCTCAGCTTTTTCTCTTATTGTAAGGTTAGGGGCAATATCTTCCAGTCTCTACATATTGTTGTGAAAACAACAACAAAAAATTGGTACATTGTTTGCCTTTAAGTGTAAAATTTTCAAAACAAATATGCTATTTTATTTAGCTGTGGATCCATTGTCACTAGAACCTACTATGTTAGACAAATGACTAGTTTTGACAGATGTGGTTTCATCCTAATTTAGAAGCTCTGACATTCACTTACAACACAGGCTAATCTGAGAGGCTTAATTCCATTTGTACATATTCTAGGCTATTTCAAGCAATGGGAATCTGAAGTTGCCAAAATGCCATCTCTCCATTGGAATTGTTTTGTACTTTTCTTGGCAAGCACACATTGATAGAGAATCTGGCAGGACATTGAACAAACTATTCCCTCCAATATTGCTTTCCAAGAGACTCCGTGCAGTGATCCTGTCTTTATTTAGCTATTCTTTACTAATATTACTTCCAGAGTTCTTGCTAAGGCAAACAGTAAATTCTTGCAGGAGAATTGTCCATACAGTCAATCCAATGTGCCAATAAAGCAACCTTGAATCAAAGGACAGAGTCAGTGATTGGCTGACCAGGATTACCCATAAAGTTCTTGGAGGATTTAGGATGGGGAGAGAGGGTCCAGGAAGTGAGGAGGAGCAGTTCTGGGGATTTTTTTGCTGCTGGTGGTTTGGAAAAAATGTGGAGAGAGGCTTATCCAACTGCTCTGCTTTCCTTGGATTTTTCGGGTCTTTATCTCAATTTCTGACTCCTGAGTTTTTATTATACTAGAACAAATTAGGTAATGGTACATCTGGCAGCTTCATCTGGCACCCAAAGCATGGCGTTATTAAACCACACCAAGGCGATGAATCCTCTATGCTGCCGCTGCTGCAGCAGCCAGCTTGGTCTCCCTTCCCACAAGCCTTCCGAGCCTATTTTTCCGAGTCAGGGGCTTTTTTGTTGGGGTCTTTCTTGCTGCTCACCCCGACCCCAAAACTCCACGGGGGTTAGCCAACCCACCACCAGCCCGTGCTCTCACTTCCTGCCATGCAAGCCTTCCTCCCAGGATGGCCAATCCAGGCCAGCTTAGCCACTTGAGACCTGCTCAGGGCTTGGACTCTTCTGCTGCCACCATCTCAAGCTGCCGAGGGGGTCCAGCCATTCCTAGTCTTGCAGTGCAGTGACAGCCAGCAGGAGTTCACTTCTGTCGGTCACACTACCACTGTTAGCAGAGGGTGGCTGTGCTATCCCTCTGTGTGGATTTCTCCTACCAATTTCTTTGTTAGCTCTTCAGACAGCTCATGCCCCTCTCCACACGGCACATAAACAGCCACATTTGCACCCAGCCCAAGTGTGCAATTAGTACAGCTAGGGACACCCCGCTGCACAACCTACACCCAAGCAGCTGCCGGTGCTCGTGTAGCACATCAACACCCTCTAGCCCATTGCAACCCCAATGCCTGCCACACTAGTCTGGCTGCCTGTGTATCCCACTGCTTGCACCTCCAGTGCTGCTACTACAGCTGGTTACTCATTCCACCCCTGTGCATCTCTGCCTTATGCCGTCAGCATCATCAGATGTGGTAAGACACTTCAAATTTTTTAAAAGGGGAATTAGGATATAAAAAAGGCGGGTGGTGTGTGTGTGTGTGTGTGTGTGTGTGTGTGTGTGTGTGTGTATTTTTCCTATGTTAAGAATCAGGAATGTCACAGTGTAGGGAGTTAGGACTCTGCTTAGTGCTATTATGGATAACTTGCAAATTAAAAAATAAACGAGAGTATAAAGAACTTAGATGAGATTGGTGTAATATTGATCATAATTATTATCAGTTTGGTAATTCATATTTTATCCTTAAAAATGGTTTGATATCTGTGCTAACTATAATAATTTGAATGATAAGATACAAGTCTTAGAAAGATTTACTATTAACAAGACACAATGTTAGCATTTAAGCATTACCCAGCCGGCCCCTTGGGAATCTTGCCAGTAAGCAGGAAGTACCTTGGCCTGCTCAGGGTCCTGACAACCTCATGCTATTTAACTCCATTTGTGTAGCCTGCTTGTGCATACACCAAGCACCCTTTAAAAGGTGGGTCCTACCCATGCCCCCTCTCCCTGTCTTCCCACAAGGTCCTGTCTATACCTCTTCTCTTCCCCCTTCCCCATCTCTTCTCTTCTTTCTCTTCTCTCCTCAGTTCCCTTATTCCCCTCCCCCTGCCAAAAAAAATCCTCTATGTGAGTGCTGTCTGTACAGTGTAAGTGACTTCCTGCCATGCTCCTTGGCTCTAACACATCAAGGCTGCTGCCTGCCATTTTTAAATACAACACACAAGTCTTAGAAAAAGACTTACTATTGATAAGATACAAACTTTAGAAAAATTTACTACTGATAAGATACAAGCCATAGAAAAACTTAATAATGAAATAAAAATTTGACTGATAAGATACAATCATTAGAAGAACTTACTATTGATAAGATATAAGCTTCAGAAAAACTTACTACTGATAAGCTACAAACCTTAGAAAGACCTACTAATGAAAATAAGAAAAATACTCTGTAAGTGGTGTTTTCCTGTCCCACAGCCACTCTCAAATAATCATTCAGAGGCTTATACAAATTACAAATATTCAGCCAATAGTTCAGGCTTATTACTAACTAGCTCTTACAATTTAACCCAAGAAAGGCCACTTGAAAAGGGATTGTAGATGAGATGTTTCTAGAAACAATCTTTTTTTCTAGAGATAATCCAAACAGAGGGCTCCAGGCTTCTGGAGTATGTAGAAGATGTAGCAAAGACTGGCATTGGACTAATGAATGCAGATCAACAAGGGACAAAGTAACCGTTTGCCATTGAGAAATGCTCTGAGGGCCCTGCCACAGTCCCCAGTATCAAATTTGGCTCAATAATTCCCTGTTAGCATCAGAGAAACTCATCCACAGAGCAATTAAAAGACTTAATGCCTGTTGTTAAAAATAACACTGCCCAGATGTGACCAAAGACAACTACTTCTACAGATACAACAAAGAGTTCAGGAGAGATCAGAAAGCAAGTATTTTGGCAAATTGCTATAAATGATCAGAGACCAAACCTGAAAATACAAATAAATGGTATTGAGACTAAGGGTTTGATAGACACAAGGATTGATGTTACAATTATTTCACCGAAATTTTTGGCATCCAAATTGGCCTCTTCAGGAGGTAAATGTTCAGTTTCTAGGGATTGGAACTTTATCTCAGGTAAAACAAAATGCAAGATGGGTCTAGTATGGGGCAGAATGACAGATAGGAAAATTAAAACCATATGTGGCTAACATAGCAATGAATTTATAGGGATGTGATTTTCTGAAGCAATGGAGCACACAGACACACAGATTAACATCCCTCCAACCTTAGAAATGAGCCATAAAATAAAGAATGCTTCTGAGGAAAATATTAAAAGGTATTTTCAAGAATGGTCACGGATTGTTCAAGTTGTACATGAGGAGGATACAACAGCTGTTGATCTTTCAAAGGTACCAGCAGCCCTAACTTTAAAATGGTTGACTGATAAACCTATGTAGGTAGAACAAAGGCCTTTGATATCAGAAAAATTACAGAAATTAGAATAGCTATTACAGGAGCAATTAAATGCTCACCATATTGAAAAATGGACGAGTCCTTGGAATTCTCCTATATTTGTCATTAAAAAGAAATCTGGAAAATGGAGACTGTTAATAGATTTAAGAGTCATAAATAAGGTGATTCAGTCAATGGGCTCTTACAACCTGGCATTCCCTTGCCTTCTGTATTATCTAAAGGATGAAAGACCCTAACCCTTTAGGCTTATATTCCCAAGCCCCAGGAAATAAGGAACTAAAAAGAAAACTAGTTCCAAGGGCCACCTGACTCAGCCATTACTCAATCACCCCTGTAACAATGTAACATTGTAAACAGATTTCTGTTAAGAGATGTGCTCAACTGTGACTGGGATAGTTGCAAGTGTTCCAGGAAGGACCACTGTGACCTTTGTGTAAACTCCACTCCCGCCCTGATACCCACCTTGAGGTTTCAGGAAGAACGTACATGCGGATGTGACTGTACCCACTCTGTGATCAGACCATGATCTTGTGAAACGAAATTGTATGGGAATTGTAATCTTATGGCTTTTGTGGGTTTTTCCTTTAAAAGCCCCTATGTGGCTACAGTAAGATGCGACTCTTGTTCCCAAGACAAGAGTTTGCCAACTATACAGCTGCATCAATAAAAACCTTGTGCTGTTGCATCAACTGGACTGGAGTCTGGGTTTTTGGGGTGCCCACTTGAGACCCTAGATTTTGGGGTCTAACAAGGATAGTCTATTATAGTGAATGATTTAGAATGCTTTTTTCTTATACCTTTATAAGAAGAGGAGAGAGAAAAATTTGCCTTCACAGTGTCTACTTACAATAATTCCCAGACTGTTAAAAGGTATCAGTTAAAAAGTTCTTACACAAGGGATGTTTAACAGCCCCACCTTATGTCAATATTTATGTCAATACAACAGCCATATAGTTTCCTCAATCTATAACTTACCATTATATGAATGGTATCTTACTAGCTGATTCAGATTCAGATACCTTACAAAAAATGTTTGAAGATGCAAAGAAAATTGTGCCCTGTTTGGGATTACAAATTGCTCCTGAAACAAATACAGAGAGGAGACTCTTTTAATTACCTAGGATATATGATACGTTTACAGAAGATTAAACCATAGAAAGTACAAATCAGGAGAGATCAATTATTAAGTTTAAATTCCTTAAATGCCAACGAGAAAAGAACAACAGCTGTAGAGAGACATTGGATAGAAAAAACTGCTGAACCAAATCAGCCAGTATACTTTAAGTAAGTGTTGCCCTCAGATTGGAAACCAGGATATGCATGATGTTGGGGAAGAGGTTTTGCTTTTGTTTCCATAGAAGAAAAGCCATGGATACCATCAAAGTTGATAAAGATTAGATTCCAACATGAGAGACCAATTGATTAGGTGAGGTGATAGTTTATCAAACAGCGTAGCAATTCAAGCTGATAAAAATGGAAATGCCCCAAAGTTAGAGTTGGGACAATATTTTGTTTTTGTTTTTCCAGGAGAATAAAAGCATTCAACTAAGGAATCTAAAGACCACTAGACAATGAGACATCTGAAGATGATGGATGAATCATCCAGAGAAAATGCACTACCGAAAAAGAGTATTTTGGCCTAATGGCACAGCACACTTCCAGTAGGATAAAAACCCATAAATCTTCCCAAATGTTTGTATCTACTATTATCTACATAAAAGACAGATGGTCTTTTTGTAATTTGAGTTCAATTAAAAACTAAAGCTGGCTTTGGAGTCAGAGCATGGCTTTCTCCTCTAAATCTGAGCATGCTTGTTAAAGGAAAATCTAAAATTTCTCTCTCACGTCAGAAGAACAACCTGTTATGGGACAAAAGTAAAACCAAAACTAGGGCCTATTCTATTGCCACTAATCTCATAATCCTTTGATTTTATTTTGACTTTTTAAAACTTTTCTTTAGGTATAAATATTATCTCAAAATTTATAAAATTATACACACACACACACACATATATTTAAACCTTCTGTCATGACACTAATGGTCATATAGAGCACTACTGATTCTAGAAATTGGCTTCATCTAGCTTCCTAAACATGCTTTCTGACTTGGGTCTTAAATAGGTAACTAGGAACTAAGTTTGTGTACCCCAGAGATATTTAATAGATTGTGGTCCTTTAACCCCTCAATATCTGCTGCATATGACATTTAAAATGTTAAAGTTTCTTGCAGTAAACCATGGCCATTCCTAACAGTGACCTTTGAAGTGTCCAAAATGATGTTGGGACCCTGCAATGATTAATCCACCTTGATTGTGATAATGCCACTTAATTGACAAACACCACTCAAAGATCAGCTTTGGACTACAAACTGCTCAAGACAACTTCAAAGCAGTTAGCTATGATGGTATAACCTGGTAGACAACTCCACTCAGGACTTCAGATAAACCTTGTACTCTCCTATCACACTGAGACTGGACAACAGCTAGCTCTCCCTGAACTTGACCTTTATCTCATTTTTTTGGGTTCCCTAAAGATATTGTCACTCCCAGATAAAAGGAATTAATTTTAAGAACATAATATCCACATTCTCAAGAGGTAGAGTAAGTGGTTTTTGGTAATTTGATGGATGTTTGTTATCATTTAAGGGGGGGGTTGGTCACAAGTTGTTATTGGTTATAGTTGAGATGAAACTAAGCAAAGGAAACTAGATTTAGAGATCTCATTCTGAAAAGAAAAAAAGGGATACAGAAATAATAGGATAAAAGGGTAGATTATTGAATCTAATTTCAAACTAAAAAAACAGCTACTAGTCTATTTTACATTGGTATGGGTTTTTGAGTATTGATACAAATTTAGGGTTATTTTTGTTATACTGCATATATGTTTCTACTCTTTTTAAACTATTTTTGTATATTGATACAAATAAGGTTATTTTTATTATACTGTATTATACATTTCTATTTCTTGTTTAAGGTATTATATCCATGCATCTTATTTAAAAAATATAATGTAAAGGTCTAGTCCTTGAAAGCTCTTTAGGATAATAAAGAAATACAGGTCAATAGTCCTCTATAACAATCAAACTTGGAGTAATGTTAGGGATGTTTTCAGGGTCATACAGAGATATATTTTAGATAGATAGGTGATCATAAAATACTTCAAAGACCTACAGAATATGGCATTTAAAATGTTTCAATAACATAAAGCTTTTCTTTTTTTGTTCTTTTTTTAATTAAAATTTTTTTATTCATCTTACATACCAACCACAGATCCCCCTCTCATCCCTCCTTCCACTCCCCCCAGATCCCCGTATACTCCATCCCCTCCTCCAAAAGGGTATGGCCTCCCAAGGGGAGTCAGCAAAGCCTGACATATTCAGTTGAGGCACACAAGGCATTTTATGAAAGTAAGGCATGTTTGCTCCTGGCAGCACCAATCTACTTCATAAAAGGATGATGGGCTTTGGAGAACCTCCTTATGGAGTTTGCTTTCATTGTGGCAAAGCTAGCCTTTTGTGTAAGAAACTGCCCTTGCTTTGACTGCTGACAGTATACTCTATAAACTGGAAAAACAGGACACAAAGAAATAAGACTGCTGAAAATTTCCAAGACAAGGTATGATAGTCCTTCAAAATTGCTGCATCACAGAAAAGTCTGTCAGATATTCTAGGCCTGTAGCCCAACAATGGATGTCACAATGTTGCAGAGGAAACTTGAGTGACTGTCTAGGCAGCCAGCTGTTTCTGTCATTTCTCATAGTTTTAGGAGTTTCTTGTTCTACACTTCTGTTTACTCAGGTAATATTATATCCTTCTTGGGTCTTTGATGGGGTTGAAGACAGATAATTATAGTCACAGTTTTCCTTAGTCATGATGGAAAGTAAATTATGTACAAAACTTTGGACTTACCAAGATAAGATAGATTATAATAGAGTATCTTCTCTGAATTTGCCAAATACTTATGGACTGTACATTGTGAATGTATTTCTTACTTGGCAATTGTTCTTATTGTATATAGTTTTGCATTGTTAGAGTTAAAACTTTTCCTTTTTATTTAGACAAAAAGGGGAACTGCTGCATGGGAGCTGTACATACAGCCAATTCATTGTGCCAATAAAACAACCTTGAATCAAAGGATAGAGTCAGTGATTGGTCGACTGAGATTAGCCATAAAGTTCTTGGAGGATTTAAAAGGGGGTGAGAGCAGACAGGAAGTGAGGAAGAGGCAATTTTCCACAACTGGTGATTTGGGGAAATGTGGAGAGAGGGTCACCAATCGCTCTACTTTCTTTGGATTTTTCAGGGCTTTATCTCCATTTCTGACTCCCAAATTTTTATTATAGTAGAACAAACTAGGCAATCATTACATCTGGCAGCCTCAGCAAGTAGCCTTTGCTCTAGCGCTGGAACCAGCATTAACTACTTGTATATGTGGTACACATCATGTGACTTTATTTGGAGATAAGAGATTAGGAGTGAGACAGACTCCCTGACAGATAGGGAGAAGGGCTGTGGCTGGGCAATCAAAGTGGTGAATTTTCAAGATGGCTAGTTTCTTCCTAAGCTTCTTGACTTGAGACAAAAGCCTGGCAGCTTTTGTTTCTCACCAGTAGGCCCCCTAATGATGGATTGGCTCAAGTTCAAGGCTGGATCTCGGCAAGTCACACAACCATCTTTCTTCAAACTGACCAACCCTGAAAATTAGAGAAGGAAAACTGCTCAGAGGCTTTAAAATATCAGTGGATTTTTGGTTTTCTGAGTCAACCCTCTGCAATAGAGGGTCTTTTCCCTCTGTGTTCCCGATGCATGTACTTTTCTGCATCCCTAATAAATGCTTTACTTCAACTGTTTATTCTGTCTATAGTGCATGAGATTTCTCTGCTGCCTTGTGCTTCCTATTTTTCTTGGCTTTTAATTCTTTAACTGGCAGAGAAAATGAAACTGACCAAGACTCCTAGACTGTATCAGAGACTGGGTTTGTTCTCTTCATTACACTTTCATAGTCCAACACAGGACATAATTTTGTATTCTTCAGTCAGAGGGGGTGCACGAAATGATAGCAAGTATTTAAATTTCACATAAAAAATGTCAAATGAACAAGCTGAACTTAACAGAGGCTTAATATATGGGAACAGTATTTTTTTTAAAGGAAACAACCAAAAAAATAAAGTTTGTATGATTTAAAACCTTACCTTTTGTAATCCTTTCACTTGGGAAGCCAAGGCTAGGCTAGACTACAAAGGTAAATAAAAACAAAACAGATTAAAGAAGATGTACACTTTAGATAACACAAAGTTTATTGGGGAATTTGCCTTGCTAAGTTATGATCTAACGCTAACCTGAGGCATCATAAGGTAATCTAGCTGCTTCCAGAACAACTAGCTCCTGAAATTCATTGTTTCTACCTTGTTGTGACAACCATGGCTGCTCTATGGCAAGTTCAGGTCTTGGCTGAGCACATCTGATTGGTGAGACCTAAACAGTATTTGACACTCTACAAGGAAACCCTCTACATAGGAGGTTGAGGCAGGAGGACCATGAGTTCAAGGCTGACTTGGCCTATATAATGAGTTGAAAGCCAGCCTGAGCAAGTTGGTGAGATTTTTCTATAAAATGAAAAGCAAAAGGAGGCCTGGGATATCTCAGTGGTATAGTGCTTGGCTAGCATGAACAAGGCCTTGGGTTCAATTCCCAGTGCTGAAAACAAAGCAAAACAGAATGTTGTAAAGTTTTCCATTTTAGATTCTGGGTTAAGCATCCACCAGGGTTATCTAGTAGAGGTGATCTTATTTGCTTTGGAAGTCAATATCGATAGTTTTTAAAAAACTGAGTTTTAAATTACACACAGCTGTATTCAAATTACTTTTTTCAAGTTTCTCAGTTGTGTGTGTGTGTGTGTGTGTGTGTGTGTGTGTGTGTGTATGTTTCCTTTATGTCTACTGAGGTTTTGTTAAGAATGTTTTTGTGGTGGGCAGCATACTTACAACCACATGAGGAAAGGGTCTTTTGACTTCATGGCTTAGTGTGGGGTTAGCAAACTAGGACCATGGAGGCAAATCTGGCCAGCTGTGTATTGAAAAAAGAAAATCCAAACCATATTCTCATTTATGTCTTTATCTATGCTTCCTACAGATACACCTGAGTGCATGTGTATGTGGAGGCTGTTTCCAGGCAGTTAGTAGCTTCCAAGGCAAAGGTCCTAGTGGGCAAGCAACCCATTAGTTGCATTTGGCAATGGTCAGTCAATCTCACCTCCCATGTGTCTCTCCTTTCCCTCCTACCTCGCTTCCCTTACCTTCACCCCAGGGACAGCACATTGTTAGGAAAGTGCTGCACACAAGCCTTTGTCTCAAGTTCTGTTTTCTGAGGAAGCAGGGCTAAGACATCTTAACTTCTGATTGGTGCCACAGCATACAGAGGAATGTTCTTAGAATCATTTTTGGAAAGGATCCTTTCAGGCATTGATCTGCAATGTTCCTGGGGTGCTACTGAAATCATTATCACTGAATTCTCTAAACATATCTTCATTCTTTTCTTCTGTGTGCCATCAGAACAAAAAGCTCTAGATGCATCCTTATCTGTTTCTCCCCTCTCATTTCACACTCCATTAGTTCAGGCCACTATCTTCTCCTAGAGGAGCAGGTATACAATCTGACAGCCTCTAAATAAAAGAGGAAAAAAAATCTTGGCTACAGTGGTCATCTGCCAGCAAAGAAAGGACAGTAGATGCAGAGGAGCTGAAGGGGTTTCAGATATTTTTTATTTGTTTGTCTCAAAGCTAAATTTTCACACATTAGTTCAGGTTGTATTTTTCTTCATCTTTGCCTTATAGCTACAAAGCATCCACCAGTATTGAATGAAATAGAAGGATATTACTGGGAATTATAAAAAGTGACACATGGAACTCTCCCTCTCTGTGAAGAAAGGTCCCTAGAATACATTTTGGAAGATGTATTGTTTTAATGTACTGGTTCGTTCACTGTTGAGAATTTTTATTTTGCATAAATACTAATCTGTAGCTAGAGTTTTCCTGCCTGGCCCACAGTCAGGACAAATCTTTGTCACCCGCCAGTCCCACAGCCACTCAGACCCAACCAAGTAAACACAGAGACTTATTTTGCTTACAGACTGTAAGGCTGTGGTAGGCTTCTTGCTAACTGTTCTTATAGCTTAAATTAGTCCATTTCCACAAATCTGTACCCTGCCATGTAGCTCGTGGCTCATCGGTACTTTACATCTTCCTTGTCCTGGCGGTGGATGCAGGCAGTGACTCCTTCTGCCTTCCTGTTTTTTTATTTCTCCTCTCTGTTAGTCCTGCCTATACTTCCTGCCTAGCCACGACTGATCAGGTTTTATTTACTGACCAATCAGAGCAGCACATTTGCCATACAGACCATCCCCCAGCATAGCCAAGTGCAGACCATCTCAGACACCTGCACTCAGGCCCATGGTCCTAATCATCCTCTATGCGGACCTGCTGGGTAAAGCCATGAGGAACCCAAGAATGGGCTCCCACAGGACATACAGAACATACAGCACTAATCAGGTATATTTTCCTGTAGTTTTTATATAGTATTTTTGTCCCAATTTCATATAAGGTAATATTTGTGTTGTGTGATTTTTTTTTTCTGGGGAGATATGAACAAACATCCATTTATCAGGCACCAATAGCAGACCCAAGAAATGATTCCATCAAAGTCTGAATTGGTGAACCAACAAGTTTATTAGTGTTTCATGGTGATACAGCAGTAGATGCGTCACAGAAAATCTCAAGAAAACTCATGCAGGCAGTTTGGCCAGCTACCACTTATATAACCTTGGGGAGCTACCTTGTGAATCTTGTAACTTTTTCAGCTTCCTGAGCCAAGTGTCCTGGATGGGCATTCTGAGCCTTCTAAATTGTATGGCTCTCTTTTCCTTCCAAGATGGAATTTCAACTCAAAAGAAACATCTAAGTAACAGCTGGCCTTATAAAATGAGCTTGAAAGCATTCCTTTTCTTCAATCCTCTTAGAAGTTGAGGAAAAATGTTGATTTTTCTTTAAATTTTTAGTGACTTCTCCAAGAGAGTCACTTGATTTTGGTTTTTCTTTGTTGGGAGGTGTTTTAATATTTATTGATTCTCTTACTGATCACACATACATACATATTGCATAAAGGTGATATATACATATACAAATCTAAATAGTCAATGGTGAAAATTTCAAAGCTTTTTCTGAAAGATCAAAAACAAAGCAACCATAACCCATACTATTCACCTTAATGCGACATAATGCTAGACATTTCAGCCTAAGCAGTTAGACAAGAAAATAAAATAAAGGCCATTCAAAACAGAAATAGAAAATAAAATTATGTCCATAAACAAATGACATCACCACAGACCACACAACAGGTAGAAAATACTGAGAATTTTACCAAGACTATTCCAAAGAAATACTGCAGGCTTTCAGTGACAGAACACAAAAGCAACATAAAATTCAATTATGTACAAACATATTAAGAAGAGTAATCCAAAGGCATTAAAAAAAACAATTCCATTTGTAGTAGGACCATGGGGAATAAACTTCTATAAAATATATTTTCTAGGGAGTTGAAAAATTCTGAGACATTGTTGAATAAATTAAAGCAGATACATATGAATGGAAATGTATCCTAAGCTCACAATTTGAAAGATACTTTGTTAAAATGCCCACATTATAGTGATCTACTGATCCATTATGATCATAATTGGCATTTTTGTCTAAATAGAAGAAAACCATCCTGAAATTCATATAAATTCTCAAGGAAACTTGATGGCCAAGAGAATTTAAAAACAACAAAGTTGTGATTTCTCACACTTAAAAAGATTTATTATTATTATTTTTTAAAGTTATATATATATATGTGTGTGTATGTCTCTGTGTGGTCATATACACTTGAGATCAGGTGCCCACACAGCCCAGAAGTATCATTTTCTCTTGCAGGCTGAGTTACAAGTAGTTATGAGCCAACAGACATGGGTGTTGTGAATGGAACTCTAGTCCTTTGCAGGAGTAGTATGTGTTCTTAATCTCTGAGCTATCTCTCCAGTCCCTTCTCACACTTTAGAAAAGAAAAATGGTTTTAAGGATATGGCCTAGTGAGTAAGGGCACTTGCTCTGAAAGCAAGAGGACCTGAGTTCAAATCTTCAGCACCCATATAAAAGCTGGACATGAGTGTGTATGCCTGTAACTCTGGCGTTGAGGCATGGAGACTGATAGATATCCAGAGCTCAGTGACCAGCCAATCCAGATGAAATGGCAAACTTCAGGTTCACTTCAAAATCCATCACAAAAAAATTAGGTTGAGAATGAAAGAAGAAAACATCTCTTCTGACCTCCATATGTGCACACACAGATACTCTTGCCTATACACCTACATATGTGCATACACCAGACATACAAACAACACACACACACACACACACACACACCAAAATGTGTAATTATAAGAAAATTGTAAGGCAACATTAACCAAAATATCATCATACTGACCTAGAAGTAGCCACATATACCAAAGAAGCAGAGAGCTCAAAAACTCTTCTATGTTTGGTCAAAAGATCTTCAAAAGCATACCAGGATTAAACAAAGGAGAAAGGAAAATGTCTTCAAAAAATAGTATCAGAAAAACTGGATATCCACATGTAAGTGGTTCAAAGTTGGATACTAAGATCTAAGTATAAAACCCAAAGATAAAACCCAAGAAGAAAGCTAAGGGAAAAGGCTCATGCATTGAATGTGGTGAGGAACTCTTGGATATGACACAAAAAGAATGGGCAAGGAAGGAAAGTGGGAAATAGGATGGCAGCAAACAATGTTTTGCTCAGCAAAGGAAACAGTCAGACTGTAAAGTAACTATGGGATAGGAATAAACATTGTCAAGTCATGTTTGTAAGGAATAAAGACACAGAATAAAACTGAGTGTGGTGGCACTTGTCTTTACTCTCAGCACTCCAGAGGCAAAAGCACAAAGGTCCTCTGAAAGTTTAAAGCCAGTCTGGTCTACATAGTGAATTCCAGACCAGACATGGCTATACAATGAGACTCTGTCTCAAAAGCAAAGAACAACCTCAGTGAATATAAAGAGAACTCCTACAATTCAGCAACAACAAAGTCTTTCCCCTAAAAATCAATAAAAATAAGCCAAAATCTTAAAACAAATGTTCCTCAGAAAATATATGCAAAATGGCCAATAGTGTGTAAAAAGATATCCAATTCTACTAATCACAAGAAAATACAAAGTAAAATTACAATCAGGTGTTTCTCACTCAATTAGGATGTCACTCCAAAAGTCATAACAAATGTTGGTAAGTGTGTGTGGTGCCAAGGTTAAGATCACTTGCTGCTCTTCCAGAGAACACAATTTCAGTACCAAGTAGCTACATTGGGCAGTGTACAACTGTCTACAACTCCAGTTCTAGGGCTCCAATGTCTTTTTCTAGTTTCCATGGACACTTCCATTCATGCTGTGCACATAAAATGAAAATAAGAACTGCTTCAGATATAGAGGAGGTGTCTGTAAAGTCATGGTGACCAATTTGCTTGTAGCTAGCTTGTCTGACATTATCAGAACGTGTCATGAGTCCTGCCTTCTGGGGTAACCTCAGTTCAGGCACACTGAGGCACTGTCACTCTGTAACAAGCAGTTGCCTTTAAATGAAGCCTGTAATAGTCTTGTGGGTTGTCTTGTTTTTCCTTTACTCTCTTAATAAAGTCCTCAGATCCGTCTTACTAATACTTCTTTTCAGACACCCAGGGAGCTCAGTTATTTCCCAGCCACAGATCAGTTATCTCCCTATGCATACAGTCATTCTCTTCCTCCACTTTCCTGTCTTGTTGGCTCTGCTTACAGTAGGAATGTTGAATGTTGAATGGAAATTAGAAAATGTAATAACAACCAAAACCCTTTCAACTTTTACCTTGTTTATAATTTGTGGTGGTATTCTAATTGTACTGAAATGTGATTTTAATTGTATGTTAATAAATAAAGTTGCCCAGGGGTCAGAGCTATTAGAGCCATAGACAGAGCGTGGTGGCGGTGGTGGCAGTGGTGGCGCATGCCTTTAATCCAATAGATCTCTGTGTTCAGGGATACAGCCAGCATTGGAGACATATGCCTTTAAGACCTGGAGGGCTGTACATACAGACAGTGATGAGGCAGTCACGTGTTTGGGTTTACAACCAATGAGAAGGCAGAACAAAATACTATGAAAGGACAGACACACAGGAAATAGCTCTCTTTCGGGAAGCTAGGACCACCACAGGAGGAAGGATGAGATTTTAGCTCTGAGCTCTGATCTCTTGGCTTTCTCTTTTACATTGGTTCTGTGTTTCTTATTTAATAAGAAGGTTGGTTACATCTACATCTGGCGCCCAACGTGATAAGAATCCATTAAAAACCACTTGGCTTGGTGGCAGGTCCGATTTCCCACAAGGCCGGCAGGCCGGACAGCCCCCTAGTCTGAGCGGCGACTTCCTAGCTCGGGTCTAGGTCTGCTTGGCCTCAGGCCAGACTAACTGTGAGCTGCTTGCTTAAAGCCTGCTTGCTTAAAGCTGGTGCTACAAACAACTCAGGCCTGCCGAACAGGGCCCCCTGCCTGTAAAGCCAATGCACGTGGTCAGAGCTTAAGGAGGCCAGAGCCAAGCCTTGACTCAGCTCAAGAGGGAACATGTGGCTGGATTTAAGCTTTAGCCAGCTACACATTCTTGCATGCTTTCTCTCTCTCTCTCTCTCTCTCTCTCTCTCTCTGGATTTACACCTTGGACACTAGGTGGCTGTTTTGAAATTTCCTCAGATTTCTACTGTTTTATGCAGATTTGGTAAGTCATAACATATCAGACATTTTAAAGGAAACTATTTAAGAGAAATTTTTTCCACATTAAAAAAAATGGGTTTTATGTGTACATTGGAAGAAAATTGGGTTTTGTTCAAAATTTTAGGCAGTCTGACAATGGAACAACTATATGAGAAGATTAGTATTGTTGGAATTATGCAGTTTATCACTATGCTTATCCTCATTTTAATATTTAAAAAGATAGTCAAATTAAATGCCAGGATAACAGCTTTAGAAAAACTTGTTAAACCTGTAAAAATTCAGACAGAAGAAATTAACAGTGAATTTGTTTCAAGTTTGGATCATAAGGTTATAGAAAGAAAGCCTGTTTCCACACAGTCACCCTTAATTTATCCTGTAACCGTACAGCAGATGCCTGATCAAATGGCTACACAATATTTGGGCTCCAATTGAAATGTTGGACTTAAAAAGGTTTAAGGAGGCAATAGTATCTTATGGCATGCATTCCCCATATGTAAAGCAAATGTTAAACTCTTGGTCAACATATAATAGGATTGTACCACAGGACTGGCAGGACCTTGCACAAGTTGTTCTGGAACCCAGCCAGAGACTTCAATTTCTAACGTGGTTCAAGGATGAGGCTAAAAACATAGAAAAACAATGGAGGGATAAAGGAATACAAGTTTGCCAAGATCAGCTTATTGGAGAAGGCCAATATGCTTCAGTACAAACACAATGTTTATATGATGTCCAAACCCTAATTTTATGTTGAATGGCAGTCTTGAATGCATGGGACAGAGTTGAGGAACCAGGAAAAAAACCCCGAATCATTTACAAAGGTTATGCAAGGCCCAAAAGAAACTTTTACAGATTTTTTACAAAGACTGGCTTCAGCAGTAAAGAGAATGGTCTCGTATTCAGAAGCTAGTAAGGCAATAATTGAATCTTTGGCCTTTGAGAATGCGAATGCAGCATGCAAAAGAATAATCAGGCCGTTAAAGGCAAGATCTGCACCTTTGGAAGATTGGATTAGAGACACAGTTAATGTTGAGTCTGATGAGCATAATGATATGTGGGTAGGTGAAGCAATTTCAAAAGGTTTGAGGAATGTTAGATATTTTGGATGTGGAAAGCAAGGACATTTGAAAAGGGACTGTACACAGGTCATTCCTAGAAACAATGTTTTTTCAAGGAACAATGGCAACAGAATATCCCTTCCTTCTGGAGTATGCAGAAGGTGTGGTAAGGGAAAACACTGGACCAACCCAATGTAGATCAACAAAGGACAGACAGGGTAATCCTTTGCCTCAGTCTTCGGGAAACTCCCAGAGGGACCTCATGCAGGCCCCCATTGCAAATCCAGTTCAAACCTTCCCTGCAGCCATAGTGGAAATCCCTGCTCTGAGCGATTAAATAAGCAAATGCCTATTGGAATAAATCATGCTGGTCAGGATGATGAAACAGAGAGAATAGAAAATTCAGGAGAAAACATAAAGAAATTTTTTTTTGGCAAACTTCTATTAATGAACAAAGACCAAAATTAATGATAAAAATAAATGATGTTTTGTTGTCTGGTCTGGTAGACACAGGTGCGGACGTTACCGTAATTGCACCAGAATTTTGGCATCCAACTTGGACTCTTCAGGAGGTAAACGTTCAAATGTTAGGAATTGGGACATTATCTCAGGTGAAACAGAGTGCAAGATGGCTCAAATGTATAGGTCCAGAAATACAGAGAGGAAAATTAAAACCATATGTGGCTAACATAACTATGAACCTGTGGGGTCGAGACTTGTTGCAACAATGGAATACTCAGATTAACATCCCTCCAATCTCAGAAACAAATCATAAACTAGCACATGTTACTGAGAGAAACATTAGAAGATATTGTTTTAATGAGTAGTCACCAACCATCCATACTATACAAGAACAGGGCACAACAACTGATGATCTTCCAAAGACACCAACAGCTCTACCTTTAAAATGATTAACAGACAAGCCTGTATGGGTTCAGCAATGGCCCCTTAACAACAGAGAAACTCCAGGCTTTAGAAGAGCTGGTAGAAGAACAGTTAAATAAATGCTCAGCATATTGAAGAATCAACCAGCCCTTGGAATTCTCCTGTATTTGTTATTAAAAAGAAATCTGGTAAATGGAGAATGGTAACAGACCTTAGAGCAATTAACAAAGTAATTCAGCCAATGGGCTCTCTACAATCTGGGATGCCTTTGCCTACTCTGTTACCAAAAGGATGGCCTCTCATAGTTATTGATTTAAAAGACTGTTTCTTTTCAATACCCTTACAAGAAAAAGACAGAGAAAGATTTGCTTTCACAGTGCCTACTTATAATAATTCTCAACCAGTTAAAATATTTCAATGGAGGGTCCTCCCACAGGGAATGTTGAATAGCCCAACTCTGTGTCAATATTTTGTACAACAGCCATTGGAAGTGATACATAAAAAATTTCCTAAATCTATAATTTATCACTATATGGATGATATTTTACTAGCTGACTCAAATGCAGATACTTTAGAAAGAATGTTTGAAGAAGTAAAGAAAATTTTGCCTTGCTGGGGATTACAAATTGCTCCTGAAAAGATACAAAGAGGAGATTCTATTAATTATTTAGGATGTAAAATAGAGCTACAAAAAATTAGACCCCAAAAGGTGCAAATTAGGAGAGATAGACTACAGACTCTTAATGACTTTCAAAGATTATTTGGAGATATTTCTCATCTACGAACTATTGTTGGGGTAAAAAATGATGAACTGACTAATTTGTTCAAAACCTTAGAAGGTGACAAGGACTTAAATAGTCCAAGAGAATTATCACCTGAAGCTGAGAAGGAATTGGCTTTGGTAGAAAAGAAAGTACACGAAGGGCACATGGATCGTATTGATCCAAAGATTGCATTTTGGTTATTTAACTTCTAGGTGTTCTCCTATTGGAATATTAATGCAGAGGGAAGATATTATATTGGAATGGATATTTTTACCAAATAAACCAAATAAAAAATTAAAAACTTATGTGGAAAAAAATCTCTGACTTGATTTGCAAAGGAAAATTGAGACTCCGTCAATTAGCAGGAATAGACCCAGCAGAAATTGTCATACCATTAACTGAGGAGGACATTGAAAAATTATGGACAGAAAGTGAGCCTTGACAAAGAGCTTGCAGTAATTTTTTGGGAGAAATTAACAGCAAATATCCCAAAAGCGATAGAATTGATCTTATAAAGAGAGCTGATTGGATCTTGCCTTTAATTGTACAACAAAAACCCATATCTGGAGTTCATACATTTTATACAGATGCCAACAAAGAAGGAAAGGCAGGTTACAAATCAGAAAATTTAAGTAAAGTGGTTGAAAGTCCGTGTAATTCAGTTCAAAAATCAGAATTGTATCCTATTCTGTTGGTATTAATGGATTTTTCAGAACCTCTCAACATAGTAACTGACTCTTAGTATGCTGACAGAGTGGTGTTACATATTGAGACTGCAGAATTTATCCCTGATGCTTCAGAATTAACTTCACTATTTATTCAATTACAAGATACAATCAGGAAAAGGAATCATCCTTTATATATAACTCACATTCGATCCCATACTGGTCTGCCAGGCCCTCTAGCACAAGGCAATGATGAGATGGATAAATTATTGATAGGAAATGTGCAGGAGGCCTCAGAATTTCATAAAAACACATCATGTCAATAGTAAAGGTTTAAAAAAAGATTTTTCCATAACCTGGCAACAAGCCAAAGAAATAGTAAAGAAATGTCCTACTTGCTCCTTCTACAAAGCTAGGACTACCGCAGGAGGAAGGGTGAGATTTTAGCTCTGAGCTCTGATCTCTTGGCTTTCTCTTTTACATTGGTTCTGTGTTTCTTATTTAATAAGATGGTTGGTTACATCTACAATAATTCTTCCTGGAACCGAAAGTTCCTAAAGTCTTTGATGAGTCTCTGTGAAGCCCTGGCTGTCCTGGTACTCAATCTGTAGAGCAGGCTGCCTCCAAACTCAGAGATTTGCTTGCCTCTGCCTGCCAAGTGCTGGGATTAAAGGCAAGCATCACCAGACCCATTGTTGTTTTTTTTTTGTTTATTGTTTTTAGCTCTTGAATTTGTTTATCACTCTCAGTTTTCTAAGATTTTGGTTTTTTTTGTTTTTTAGAAAAATCATTCTTCTGTAGAGTGAATCCAGTTGGAAGGAACCCTAATCTTCATTCCTTTTCATTACACCTTACACTCTGCCTTCTCCAGATTGTTCATACTCTTTACCTACCTACCAACTGTGAAAAAAATTATTATTATTTTTATTATTTATTTATTTATTTTGTGCACATTCATGTGGAGGTCATATGTTGATGTTCAGTGTCCAGTGTCCTCCTCTATTTCTTCCAATATTAATTTTCACAGATTTGGCTCAAGGGAGACTCCTGTCTCTGCCTCCTCAACACTAGGATAATAAGCATCATATCATGATGCTCCAGTTTTTTACATGGGTGCTGAGGGTCAAATTCAGGGTCAAATGTTTGTATGATCAGCACTTTACCATCTGAGTTGTCTCCCCAGCCCTGAAAATATTTCTTGGTATTGTTTAATGTCCCCTGGTTTAGTATTACCTATATAAACGATGCCAAGATTTTAAGATCTTTCCAAAGTAGTTTTCCTATTCTGCTCCTACGCTTTTGCTTCTGAGATTCTATCAACAGCACCTCTCCCTTTTCTCTGTCTGTGCACTCCTGTAGGAAACTGAGCTGGGCCAGATTATGGAAGTAGATCCAGGTTCAAAGGCAGTGAACAGGATCTTAGAGTCAAAATCACCTCTCTGCTTTCTTTCCTATGTCATTAGGTGTGTGAAAGTTCCTGGACAACAGGCCCGACTCTTTTCTGAGCACAACATTGTGACTTCTCTGTTGTTATCATCTGAAGCTCTTGTTGCAAGGCAGTCTTTCTGTCCTTGGTATATCCACCACATCTTCTCTCTCCAGCCAGCATCACTATCACTTAGATATCAAGTCCCTTGGGACCATGGCTGTACCTTGCTTCACTGCTTACTTGTCTGTCATTTGCTCCACAGGGTAAGAACTGAATAAATACTTTTCAAATAATAAACAAGCAATATGGAAGGAAACACTATGCTGCTAGAAGTGAGAACATTCTATACTTGATGCCAGGGCCACATCAGAGATAGTGTGTGTGTCCCAATGTGGCAATTGTTTCTCCTTGCAGGTCTGGGCCCTGTGGACCCTGGTATTCTGACCAACAAGATTTCTTATAAATACATATTTCCCCAGGTAGGACATGGATCACTAATACCTAAAGAAATGAAAAAGAACTAAAGAATATTTATGCTTAGGGGAATGTAAATGAGCATGGGGCTAATGCCTCAGATATACTTGATTGACAGCTCAGGTAGCTAGAATAGTGGATGACACCCAGGGATTCCTTATTCTCTTCTAAACCCATTTTGTATATTTACTAATTTGCTTTTTTAAAATTTTACAATACTATTCAGTTCTACATAATAGCCACAGATTCCCTTGTTCTCTCCCTTCCTGGCCCCCTCCCCTTCCCCCCAGCCCACCCCCCATTCCCACCTCCTCCAGATCAAGGTCTCCCCCGAGGACTGGGATCGACCTGATAGACTCAGTCCAGGCAGGTCCAGTCCCCTCCTCCCAGATTGAGCCAAGTGTCCCTGCATAAGTCCCAGGTTTCAAACAGCTAACTCATGCAACAAGCCCAGGACCTGGTACCACTGCCTAGATGCCTCCCAAACAGATCAAGCCAATCGACTGTCTCACCTATTCAGAGGGCCTGATCCAGTTGGGGGGCCCCTCAGCCTTTGGTTCATAGTTCATGTGTTTCCATTCATTTGGTTATTTGTCCCTGTGCTTTATCCAACCTTGGTTTCAACAATTCTCGCTCATATAAACCCTCCTCTTTCTCACTAATTAGACTCCCAGCGCTCCACCAGGGGCCTATCCATGGATGTCTGCATCCAGATTCCTCAGTCCTTTGATGGGGTTTATGGCACAACTATTAGGGTGTTTAGCCATCCCATCACCAGAGTAGGTCAGTCCCGGCTGTCTCTCAACCATTGCCAGCAGCCTTTTGTGGGGGTATCTTTGTGGATTTCTGTGGGCCTCTTTAGCTCTTTGTTTCTTCCTTTTCTCATGTTGTCTTCATTTACCATGGTCTCCTATTCCTTGTTCTCCCTCTCTTTTCTTGATCCAGCTAGGATCTCCCACTCTCTTTCCCTCGACCCTCGCCCTTTATTGCTCCCACTCATGTCCAGGCTGTTCATGTAGATCTCATCCATTTCTCCGTGTCTTTCTTGGGGTCCCGTTTTCCAGGTAGCCTCACTGGTGATGTGAGTAGCAGTCCAGTCATCCTTGTTCCACATCTAGCATCTTCACTTTATGCTGGAGAGGATGTGGAACTAGGGGAACTCTCCTCCACTGCTGGTGGGAATGCAAGCTTGTACAACCACTTTGGAAATCAATATGGTGCTTTCTTAGAAAATTGGGAATCAATCTCCTCCAAGATCCAGCTATACCACTCTTGGGCATATACCCAAGAAATGCTCAATCAATACCACAAGAGCACTTGCTCAGCTATGTTCATATCAGCATTGTTTGTAATAGCCAAAACCTGGAAACAACCTAGATGCCCTTCAACTGAAGAATGGATAAATAAATTGTGGCACATATACACAATGGAATACTACTCAGCAGAGAAAAACAATGACATCATAAGGTTTGCAGACAAATGGATGGATCTAGAAAAAATCATCCTGAGCGAGGTAACCCAGACTCAGAAAGACTAATTTGCTTTTTGAACCACCAACCTAGGAATTCTTTTTGTTATCATGAAACAATAGAATAGAGCAAAATAGAAAGGGAGAAACAGCAAATTTCTGGTGTTTCAATGTTTTTGCTGTGATAAACACCTTCTCACTGTTCTGCCTCCTGGAAAGCCATTTCCTTAAAAATATCCACTTACTCACTGGCCTGATAGCAGTGGAGTGCAGCTTTTATTTACTTTTTCAAGATTAGAAAATCATAGCTTGAAAGTGTGTAGTAACCAATGGGGATAATGATGGGCAAAGAAAGGTGCTTTTAAAATTATCTCACAAATGAGACTTTTAAAAAAGTTATTGAAATATTGACAAAATATTAATGGATGACTATATATTTGGGATTTTGTATTCAGCTGAGTCTTAGCAATCAATATTCACCATTCTGCAGTCTAGAAATTATGGGTCCTGATAAACCCTCAGGGCATCTTGTGTTATTGAATAATACAACAAAAGAGGTTTCAGGAAAATAAAAGGGACAAACTATCAGACAGCTGTTATCATATAAATCCTTCATTGGGGGAAAACATTTATTGCTCTTAGGATTATAAACAAGCAAACAGTTACCAAGTGTGGCTGATGAAACTTGAATTTTTCTAAAAGCCTAGAAAATGGTTAGGAGACTAAAGAAAGCTAGCTCTGGAGCTGGCCACATGAGAGGCAGTGAGGTGGGAGACATGCCACTTTAATGTTTTGTGTTAGAATAAATCATTTGTTTAAGGATGTACAGGACATCGCCTCTCTGTCAGTATTGGAAACTCTAAGCTACTTGTCATGTTAAGATGTTTCACATTATTTTCTTTCTTCTTTTTTGGCATGTGATGTATGTGCTCCCCACAACCTCAATGTGTGTGTGTGTGTGTGTGTGTGTGTGTGTGTGTGTGTGTGTGTAAGTCAAAGGCTGACATTGGATGTCTTCTCCAACAATGCTCTCCACATTGTTGGAAGTCTTTCACTGAACCTGGAGCTCTGGTTCAGCTAGGCTGGTCTGTAGCTGGAGAGTTTTCTCTCCAGGTCCCGCCAAGCCCAGGCAGTCCAACAGCCCACTTATAAAATAAACACACAGACGCTTATATTATTTAAACTGTTTGGTCTAATGGCTCAGGCTTCTAGCTATCTAGTTATTACAATTTAAATTAATCCATTTCTATACATCTATACCTTGCCACGTGGCTTGTGACTTACCGGCATCTTCACATGCTGCTTGTCATGGCGGTGGCTGGCTGTGTCTCCTTCTGCCTTCCTGTTCTTTCTTTTCTCCTCTCTGTTAGTCCCGCCTATACTTCCTGCCTGGCCACTGGCCAATCAGTGTTTTATTTATTGACCAATCAGAGCAACACATTTGACATACAGACCATCCCACAGCATCGGTCAGCCAGTGAGCTTCAGGGAATCCTGTCTCTGCTGTCAACCTCCAGCACTGTGTTACAGACACACAACATTGTACCTGGCTTTTAACTGGGTGCTATGGATCTGAACTAAAGTCCCTATGCTATGTGTCAAGCATTTTACCCACTGAGTCATATCCCCAGACATGAAGATGATTCTTGAATCCCTCATTGCTTGTGACTAGTCCATGTGAAGGGATAATTTATTCACCTAGCTGGTTTTGTTTTTGTTTTACTTTAGAAGTCACTAACACCATTCAAACACTATAGCAAAGAATTTTGTAGAGTCAAATTGGTAGCAGGCACCTTTATCCACTCAGCTATTCTACTGGTCCCAAGTTGGAAAGCATGAGTCATCTTTTTCACTGTCTTATTGATTAAATAATACCGCCAAATAAAGCTCTTAGTTTCTGGGGAACAATAACACATATAGTACCAGTGTCATAAATTCCTAAACACATGTAAAGGACAAGGTGGCAGGGAACAATATGGTTTTAGGAGGAGTCATTTATACTCATTGAAATTGCAATAAAAATTAGATATCTAGAAATGTCCTTATAAAGGATAAAGATAGAGCATTTTTGATGATCAGCCAATCATAGCATTATTTATGATAACCTCCAAGTATAAGTAATATAAGTACCCATCAAAAGGGGACCAGAATAACATTCCATGTAAGCAGAGTATCATGGGGGATATTCAATTACATGGGATGACTTATATCAAAATTCCCCAAGCCTAAGAACAGAACAAAAGATGGTATGCATTCTTCATATTATAAAATATGCTCAATTATTTCTTTTGAATTTCAAGGGAGTTGTTAAATATCTCTGTGACTGTTTTGAGCTCAAGACATTTAAGGATGTACAAAATTGCTTTGAGAAGTTGAACATTTTCTCCGAAGGATATCATTTGGGTACAGTGGGATTTTTTCTCTCCCACATCTCTGCCAGGGTGGGCACCTAAAAAGTCTATTTGGAGAATTTATATGAGCTCCCAGAGTACAGACCAGAAATAAAAGGGAGTGTCTGATCTCCATCTGTGGAGATCAAAGACATGCAAGAAGGAGATATGGGAACAAAAAGTTTTATACAGTTTAGACAAGTGAGCAAACATTTTGTATGTGCTTTAAGAATTGTACTTGGGGCTGGAGAGACAGCTCAAAGGTTAAGAGCACTGGCTGCTCTATCAGAGGATCCACGTATGATTTCTAGTACCTATATGGCAGTTCACAGCCATCTGTAACTCCAGTTCCAGGGATCCAATGCCTCCTTTGGCATGAGGCATGCACACGACACACTTACATACATGCTGGCAAAATACCTATACATATAAAAAAAGAATTTCACTTGATAAAATATGGTTTATTCATTGTTTACTGACAGCTCTCATGAGTATAATGACCCCAGTTTCAACTTTGTTTATGCAAATGGCAAAGTTTCTCATTTTTATATGGGTGGACAGTATTTTATTCTGTATATATATTACATTTGTTGGAATCTATTTTTATCTCATATCTTGATTATTTTAATTAGTGCTACAATGTACATGGGAATACATGTATATTTTGGACATAATGATTTCATTTTCTTTGGTTGTATTCCAAGTAGTAAGTATTGCTGGATTATATGAGAATTCTATTTTTAGATTTTTTTGGTGGGATCACTATATAATAGAGATAGAGGTTAATTACATTCCCACCAGCAATGGATGGATTCTCTTTCCCTAATTCTCTTCAACATTAATCCATCATCATTTTGACAACATCTGCTCTAACAAAGTAAGATCATAAAATTTCTGATCCTCTTGTTTCTCTCTTCCAAGTGCTGGGATTGCTGGCATGCTTCATTACATCTTATATGTGCAGTGCTGGGGTCAAACCCAGGGTCTCATTTGTGTAGGCAAGTACCCTATGTCTGTAGCCTGATACATTTGAATTTGCCAAGTACTTTAAGACTTAAGATTCTAAATGAAAACTGTGATTTTTAAAATTTTACTGTTTAGAATGGTATTTGCTACTTGTGACTCTGAAAGATGAGATACATAAATGACTTTCACAGACGTAGAGTGCTGATAATTTTGGAATTATATAATTCACACTTCAGAATGAAAGTGTTTCTCTGGCAGTGTTGATTGTATTTTGAGGAAGCATGTTTCATTTCTGCATTTCTTTTCTTCTGCTGGTCCCCTGCTTTCCAATGCATCCCCCAAAAACAGGCTTCTATAGTGACCACCGCTTCTTCATGCTTGAAACATTATTATTTGATTTGTTATTGGAGTTTGAAAATCAAGGCTTAAAATAATTGTCATACTTATATAGATCCCATAGGCAACTCTGTTTTACCCTGAGGATTTTCTTTGTGAAATTAAGGCTAATGATTTTTTTTTGGTATAATCTGACATATTTTGCTGTCTAGTTTTATTGTGTATATTCTGTTATTTCTGTCTTTCAGAAAATCTAAGATTGCTGACTGTATCTATTTGGTTCTTGGTTTTAATTCCGTTACATAACAAATGGAAACTGCTGTGTTTTCAGAAATGACTCCCCCTGCCTCTCCTTCCCTCCCTCTCTCTCTTTCTCTCTAATGTATGTGATGTGGTGTGGTGTGGTGTGGTGTTGTGTGGTGTGGTGTGTGTGTGTGTGTGTGTGTGTGTGTGTGTGTGTGTGTGATGTGTATATGTGTATGTGTGCTACATGTGAATGATAGCCTGCATGTACCACAACTAGTGTGTGGAAGTCAGAGGACAATCTTGGATGTCAGTTTTTGACTTCCAGCTTGTTTAAGGCAGGGTCTCCTTTGTTGTTGGTCACTGCTCACATGAGCATGACTGGCTCCTGAGCTTCTGGAGATTCTCCTGTCACCAAGTCCCATGTCACTGCAGGAGAACTGGGGTTATGGATGGGAGTTACTACATCCAGTTTTACATGGTCTCTGGGTTCAAGCTCAGGTCTTCATGCTTTCACCGCAAGCTCTTTATCCATGGATCTATGTCCTCAATCCCTGGTCATTTTATATCAATAAATAGATGTTTGAGTATATTTTATAGTTGTATTAAAGCATAAAATTGTCTTCATGGTCTTGTTTAGTATGTGACTTTTTAAAAAAGGAGACAGAAATACAGAGTCAGAGGACTAAAAATTAAATTAGAAGGAAAATAGAGTTCAGTGGGACTTAGAAGATCTCAGAGGGACCTGGGAAGACCTGATTCACAATTCTCCACTAGTTTCTCACTGATCTCACACAATTGATTGGTATTGCTATCCATTTGTGCTTATTGATTTATGCATGTGTTTTCTTTTCTTTGTGACACACTTGAAAAATTACAGGCACAAATTAGAGATGCAGAATGCATCCAAAAATACACAAGTCTGATCTTAAAATGCTGTCTTCCTCCTCTTGCTTTGATTGGCAGAGGCTGCAGGTTCCAAGCATCAATCAGAATTCTGTAGTACCAGTGCTTGGCTTTAGAAGCCACTGATTACAGGAAGGATCCATCCTCAATGATTTTCAAGCTCATAGCTATTTAGCACTTCCCAAAGATCTCATCACCTCCAAGTAGCATTAGCAAGTTTTTAGCTTCTGGATTTCTGGGAGACTAGATGAAAGCAAAGTTAACTCACACCTTGTCAGACCCTAAACAGAAAGTCCAATCACCTCAACCTGGAATCCATGCTGTTAACATAAAGACATTTGAAATTAAAAAAATGCTATCTTAGGTTAAATGTTATATAAGCCTCTAAATTGGTGAAAACAATGTGTTTGTTCCCTTTTCTAATTCCCTTCTTTCCAATGAAGAATCATTCTTTCTCCCCAGAAGATATATTCAGTTTCTCTATACAATAATATTATCTTGAAATATAGAAAATAGCAAATGTCAGCCATATCCTTATGAATACAAAGAACTATACAAAATAATGAATTATAACTATAAAAAATAAAGACCTCATCCTGCTCACCTCACAAAAATGTGTTAGTTATTTGGCCTGTTAGGTATTGCTGAGACCTGTTAGGTATTGCTGACCAAGTTAAGTAAACCAAGCCCTTAATAAATCAACTGTATATAGTCAAGCTTAAGAGCTCATTACCTAGGAAGGTCATCAGCGTTTCTGATGATCAAACTTAGTGGCAAGTGTGGTAGAGGGTGTCCAGACCTACACTTGCATAGCCATCCTAATGTTTGTGGATAGCACAGAAAATGTATTCAATGATTTGTTTCTCTCTCTCTCTCTCTCTCTCTCTCTCTCTCTCTCTCTCTCTCTCTCTCTCTCTCTTTCTCTCTCAGTAACAGTAGATGCTGGGAATCAGTGACAACCCAGCTGAAGTCTAGTAGGAACCACACATTTGCTCTTCATCCTTAAGTACCGGGGTAAGTACAGAAGCCTCAAAGAACAGATTCTTGGTAGCTAGAACTTGTTAGCGAACTCAAGCCTTCCAGGTCACCTAGCCCTAACAATGCAGGGCTACAGACTGAGCAGAGGTAACTCCTAGCCCTCCTATCACCCAGGGCCTCCTATCACCCAGGGTCAGCACAGCTTGAATGATGTCACACATTACCCGAAGCCCACTCTACATCTATGACTCTGGTCATGTCACACAGTTGACATAGTAACCAAGCCTGCATCTTTGCAGTACAAGACCCCTGCCTCCTTCCTTAGAAACCTTTGAGAGTAAAGACCTTCTTTGTCTGGGGGTTCGAGACTACCACAGTCCCCCTCTGTGTGGCTTGCAGCAGTAATTAAAAACCTGATACCTGAAGGGGAAGACCTCTCTCAGCATCTCAGCATCTCTGTCTTCTTTTCCTCTTCCTCACCCACAAATCTATGATCTTCCTGTTATAAGGTGTATCACCACACCTAGTTTATGGAGTACTAGGGATCAAACACAGTACTTTTCAAATGCTGGGCAAGTACTCTGCCCACTGAACCACATAGCTAGATCAGACAGGATGGTGACCAATGCTGGTGATAATACCTTTTATTTGTTTGATTCTTTCACTTTATTTATTACTTTCTTTTTTTAAAAAAAATTATTTTATTTTTTTAATTTTATTTATTTTATTTTACAATACCATTCAGTTCTACATATCAGCCACGGGTTCCCCTATTCTCCCCCCTCCCACCCCCTCCCCTTACTCCCAGCCCACCCCCCATTCTCACCTCCTCCAGGGCAAATCCTCCCCCGAGGACTGCGATCAACCTGGTAGACTCAGTCCAGGCAGGTCCAGTCCCTTCCTCCCATCCTGAGCCAAGTATCCCTGCATAAGCTCCAGGTTTCAAACAGCCAACTCATGCAATGAGCACAGGACTTGGTCACACTGCCTGGATGCCTCCCAAACTGATCAAGCCAAACAACTGTCTCACCTATTCAGAGGGCCTGATCCAGCTGGGGGCCCCTCAGCCTATGGTTCATAGTTCATGTGTTTCCATTCATTTGGCTATTTTTTTTCCATAATTGAGTAAAAACGAAATTTATTATAAGCCACAGTCGTCCTAGGGACCTCCATGCTATATATATATAGCCTCCATGGTTCTATGGGTTGTGGTCTGATTGTTCTTTATTTTATATCTAGAATCCACTTATGAGTGAGTACATACCATGACTGTCTTTCTGGGTTTGGGTTACCTCACTCAGGATGATTTTTTTCTAGTTCCATCCATTTGCCTGCAAATTTCATGCTTTCATTGTTTTTCTCTGCTGAGTAGTACTCCACTGTATGTATGTACCACATTTTTTTCATCCATTCTTCTGTTGACGGGCATCTAGGTTGTTTCCAGGTTCAGGCTATTACAAATAGTGCTGCTATGAACATAGCTGAGCATGTATCTTTATGGTATGAATCAGCATTCCTTGGGTATATGCCCAAGAGTCGGATGGCTGGGTCTTGAGGTAGTTGGATTCCTACTTTTCTGAGAAACCGCCATACTGATTTCCACAGTGGTTGTACAAGTTTACATTCCCACCAACAGTGGAGGAGTGTTCCCTTTGCTCCACATCCTCTCCAACATTGACTGTCATTGGTGTTTTTGATTCTAGCCATTCTGACAGGTGTAAGGTGGTATCTCAGAGTCGTTTTGATTTGCATTTCTCTGATGATTAAGGATGTTGAGCATTTCTTTAAATGTCTTTCAGCCATTTGTGATTCTTGTTTTGTGAATTCTCTGTTTAGCTCTTTAGCCCATTTTTTTAATTGGACTGTTCAGCATTTTG
The DNA here is from genome assembly GCF_004664715.2 of Peromyscus leucopus. Taxonomy (NCBI): domain Eukaryota; kingdom Metazoa; phylum Chordata; class Mammalia; order Rodentia; family Cricetidae; genus Peromyscus; species Peromyscus leucopus. The sequence goes on along the minus strand of NC_051067.1, from coordinate 367,556 downwards.
ATGTCTAGTTTCTTGAGTTCTTTATATACGGTGGAGATCAATCCTCTATCAGATGTGGGGTTGGTGAAGATCTTTTCCCATTCTATTGGCTGTCTTTTTGTCTTATTGACTGTGTCTTTTGCCCTGCAAAAGCTTCTCAGTTTCGAGAGGTCCCATTTATTAATTGTTGTGCTCAGGGTCTGTGCTGTTGGTGTTTTATTTAGGAAATGGTCTCTGGTGCCAATATATTCAAGAGTGCTTCCTACTTTCTTTTCTATTAAGTTTAGTGTAACTGGATTTATGTTCAGGTCTTTGATCCACTTGGACTTGAGTTTTGTGCATGGTGACAGATATGGATCTATTTGTAATCTTTTACATATTGAGATCCAGTTATACCAGCACCATTTGTTGAAGATACTTTCTTTTTTCCATTGTATAGTTTTGGCTCCTTTGTCAAAAACCAGGTGTTCATATGTGCATGGATTAATGTCAGGGTCTTCAATTCGATTCCATTGGTCCATATGTCGGTACTATACCAGTACCAAGCTGTTTTTATTACTATAGCTCTATAGTAGAGTTTGAGGTCAGGGATGGTGATGCCTCCAAAGGTTGCTTTATTGTATAGGATTCTTTTAGCCATCCTGGGTCTTTTGTTTTTCCATATGAAGTTGAGTATTTTTCTTTCCAAGTCTGTGAAGAATTGTGTTGGGATTTTGATGGGGATTGCATTGAATCTGTAGATTGCTTTTGGTAAGATTGCCATTTTTACTATGTTAATCCTACCTATCCATGAGCATGGGAGATCCTTCCATTTTCTGATATCTTCTTCAATTTCTTTCTTTAGAGATGTAAAGTTCTTGTCAAAAAGGTCCTTCACTTGTTTAGTTAGTGTTATCCCAAGGTATTTTATATTATTTGTGGCTATTGTAAAGGGTAATGTTTCTCTGACTTCTTTCTCAGCCCTTTTATCATTTGTGTATAGGAGGGCTACTGATTTTTTTGAGTTAACCTTGTATCCTGCCACTTTACTGAAGGAGTTTATCAGCTGTAGGAGTTCCCTGGTAGAGTTTTTGGGGTCGCTTATGTATACTATCATATCATCTGCAAATAGTGAAAGTTTGACTTCTTCCTTGCCAATTTGTATCCCTTTGATCTACTTTTGTTGTCTTATTGCTCTAGCTAGAACTTCTAGTACTATATTGAATAAATATGGGGAGAGTGGACAGCCTTGTCTTGTTCCTGAATTTAGTGGTATCCGCTTTGAGTTTCTCTCCATTTAATTTGATGTTTGCTGTTGGCTTGATATAAATTGCTTTTATTATGTTTAGAAATGTTCCTTGTATTCCTAATCTTTCTAAGACCTTTAACATGAAGGGGTGTTGGATTTTGTCAAAGGCTTTTTCAGCATCTAAGGAGATGATCATGTGGTTTTTTTCTTTCAGTTTGTTTATATGGTGTATTACATTGACTGATTTTTGTATGTTGAACCATCTTTGCATCCCTGGGATGAATCCTACTTGGTCGTGATGGATAATTGTTTTGATGTATTCTTGGATTCGGTTTGCCAATATTTTGTTGAGTATTTTTGCATCAATGTTCATGATGGAGATTGGTCTGTAGTTCTCTTTCTTTGTTGCATCTTTGTATGGTTTGGGTATCAGGGTAATTGTAGCCTCATAAAAAGAGTTTGGTAGTGTTCTTCTGTTTCTATTGTGTGGAACACTTTGAAGAGGATTGGTATTAGTTCTTCTTTGAAAGTCTGGTAGAATTCTGCACTGAAACCATCTGGTCCTGGGCTTTTTTTGGTTGGGAGACTTTTATGACTGTTTCTATTTCTTTAGGGTTAATGGTTTATTTAAATGGTTTATCTGGTCTTGATTTAATTTTGGTATGTGGTATTTATCTAGAAAATTGTCCATTTCTTCCTGGTTTTCCATTTTTGTGGAGTACAGGTTTTTGAAGTATGATCTGATGATTCGCTGGATTTCCTCATTGTCTGTTGTTATGTCTCCTTTTTCATTTCTGATTTTGTGAATTTGGGTGCTCTCTCTTTGCCTTTTGGTTAATTTGGCTAGGGGTTTGTCTATCTTGTTGATTTTTTCAAAGAACCAACTCTTTGTTTCATTGATTTTTTGTATTGTTCTCTTGTTTTCTATTTCGTTGATTTCAGCCCTCAATTTGATTATTTCCTGGCATCTATTTCTCCTGGGCGAGTTTGTTTCTTTTTATTCTAGAGCTTTCAGTTGTGCTGTTAATTCATTGGTATGGGATTGCTCCATCTTCTTTATGTGTGCATTTAGAGCTATGAATTTTCCTCTTAGCACTGTTTTCATAGTGTCCCATAAGTTTGGGTATGTTGTACTTTCATTTTCATTGAATTCTAGGAAATCTTTAATTTCTTTCTTTATTTCTTCCTTGACCCATTGATGTTTCAGGTGGGCATTATTCAGTTTCCATGAGTTTGTAGGTTTTCTAAAATTTTTGTTGTTGTTGAGGTCTAACTTTAAGGCATGGTGGTCTGATAAGATACAGGAGGTTATTCCATTTTTTTTTGGTATCTGTTGAGATTTGTTTTGTGTCCAAGCATGTGGTCAATTTTTGAGAAGGTTCCATGGGGTGCTGAGAAGAAGGTATATTCTTTTGTGTTAGGATGGAATGTTCTGTAGATATCTATTAGGTCCATTTGAGTCATAACATCTGTTAGGTCCTTTATTTCTTTGTTAAGTTTCAGTCTGGTAGATCTGTCTTTTGATGAGAGTGTTGTGTTAAAATCTCCCACTACTAATGTGTGGGGTTTGATGTGCGTTTTAAACTTTAGTAGTGTTTCTTTTATGAATGTGAGTGCTTTTGTATTTGGAGCATATATGTTTAGAATCGAGACTTCATCTTGGTGGATTTTTCCCATGATAAATATGTAATGTCCATCCTGATCTCTTTTGATTGAATTTAGTTTGAAGTCTATTTTATTAGATATTAGGATAGCTACACCAGCTTGTTTCCTAGGTCTTTGGTGTATGTTGGTGTGGGATTATCTATTGATTGATTTTTCATGGATGTGTTTAGCTTCTTTGGGTTGGATTTTCCCTTCTAGTGCTTTCTGTAGGGCTGGGTTTGTGGACAGGTATTGATTAAATCTGGTTTTATCCTGGAATATTTTGTTTACTCCCCCTATGGTGATTGAGAGTTTTGCTGGGTATAATAGTCTGAGTTGGCATCCGTGGTCTCTTATTTTCTGCATGAGATTTGTCCATGATCTTCTAGCTTTCATAGTCTCTATTGAGAAGTCTGGTGTTATTCTGATGGGTTTGCCTTTATATGTTACTTGGTCTTTTTCCTTTGCGGCTCTTAATATTTTTTCTTTGTTCTGTGTGTTTAGTGTTTTGATTATTATGTGGCGAGGGGATTTTTTTTTTTGGATCCAGCCTATTTGGTGTTCTGTAAGCTTCTTGTATCTTCATAGGTATTTTTTTCTTTAGGTTAGGAAAGTTTTCTTCTACGATTTTGTTGAATATATTTTCTGTGCCTTTGAGTTGGTATTCTTCTCCTTCTTTTATCCCTATTATTCTTAGGTTTGGTCTTTTCATGGTGTTCCAAATTTCCTGGACGTTTTGTGTTACGACTTTTTTGTCTTTAGTGTTTTCTTTGACTGACAAATCTATTTTCTCTATTGTGTCTTCAGTGTCGGAGATTATCTGTTCCATCTCTTGCAATTGGTTGGTTATGCTTGTTTCTGTAGGTCCTGTTTGTTTAGTCAGGATTTCTATTTCCAGCATCCCCTCAGCATGTGTTTTCTTTATTGTCTCAAATTCATTTTTCAGATCTTGGAATGTTTCTTTCATCTGTTTAATTACTTTTTCTTGGCTTTCTTTGATTTCTTCCCATTTTTTGTTCATTTTTTCTTCCATTTCTTTAAGGGAGTTTTTTATTTCCTCTTTAATGGAGTTTTCCATTATCTCTTTAAGGGAATTTTTAATTTCTTCTTTAAGGGAATGTTTTATTTCTTCTTTAAGGGCTTCTATCATCTTCTTAAAGTCGTTTTTAGGGTTGATTTCTTCTGTTTCTTCTGTCTTGGTATGTTCAGGTCTTGCAAGTGTAGAATCACTAGGTTCTGATGTTGCTATATAGGTCTTTATGTTGTTGCCTGTATTTTTGCACTGGCATCTACTCATCTCTTCCTCTGCTTGGTGCAGTTGGTGCCTGTGTCTGAGAGTGCCTCCCTTGTTCTAATTTTTAGTCTTGGTTCAGTAGGAGTTCTTGGTTAAATTGGTGCTATTGGGCTGTTTCTTCAGGGGCAGCTGATCTCAGTCGGTGAAGTATATACTTATGATTCTGGTGATCTGGTTTGGTGGCTGGGCAGTGCCTTCTGTGTTTTGTTCATTTGTCAACTCCTCAGCTGATCTTGTTTCTTCAGACTTCAAACTGTAGGCATCTGAATCCTCTCCCGGGTGGATTTCCACTGAGCAGGGTAGTCTTACCAACACCTCCAAGTTGTTGGATTTTGCAGGATCAGCAGCTGGGCCCTGGGTTGTCCTCAGACGGAGTGTTCAGATTCGTTCTGGTTCCATCCCATGGAGATAGCTTCTTCCCCGGGTGTTGGGGTTAGAGGCGTCCCTGCCTCTACTTGTCGCCTCTGCTGGGCCCGTCTACCTCTGTGGGCCAATGCCGGGCCTGTATGTCTCTCTTATTACTTTCTTAAAGGACTCTGAGGTTGCCAGGCATTTGTGGAAAATTTTCACTTTTGAAATAGGAAAAGGCTTTAATATACAGGAATTTCTTCTCCAGCATCTAGTTTCTCTCAGAATGTTTCAAGCTGATTTTCTTAACTCTGGATAGCTCAAAGTTATCTAAAGAAATTACTGTTATCTTTTGAAATAAAAATAATTCTTACATTTGATCGTTTTTTTTCTTTCCTTTTAAGTCAGGTGTGGTGGTGTTTTCCTATTATTCCAGTACTTAAGAGGTAGAGGCAGGAGGATCAGTGATCATGAGTTTAAGGCCATTTTCTGCTTCATAGAGCATTTGAATCTGTACATGTTTATGTGTGTACATGTGGAGACAGGAGGACTACCTTGGTGCCATCCCTCAAGCAGCATCTACCTTTTGTCTCCTCTTCCTCTCATTGGGATTACAGCCTACACTGACTGGGCTATCTCCCTAGCCCACACCTGGAGCTTACCACACACGGTTGGTTGCAGTCGTTTTTTGCTTTAGAAACTCTCATCCTTGTAGCTTCTTGTCCTTTTCCAGGTCCTTGGTGATCCTAGTGAATCACCTGTCCCAGGGGGAGCTTTCTCTTTATAGTCTGAATAGTGTGAAGATGAGTCTTGACCTGGTAGTAAAAGGACCAAGGAAAAAAACACCCTACCCCTGACTTGACCCTGGGACCAGGGCTTAAAATCCCACCAATCCCTGAGCTTGCCCCAGAATCACACTACAAAAACCCACCAATCCCAAGCCACCCTGAAAAAGCACCCCCCCAAACCCTGTATAAGCTCTGTGCTCTGTTCAGTTTGCTGCTGATTTTCATCCTAGAGGCAGCTACCCTCCCAATAAAATCTCTTGAGTGAGGTTTGTTGTGTTGTATAACACCAAAAGGGGAGCAGAGCCCAGTTATAATAACAACCTTTCTGCAGCCATAGCAGAGCAGAAGCGTAACACTTTTGTTGGGGAAACTCTCCTAGTGGAGCAGAGTTGTGACTCTTGCATTGGGGAAACCTTTCCCTGAAGCAGAGCTATAAGCTGCTATGCTCACCGTGACTTTGTGGTATTCTTTGTTTGACTCCTGACTACCAGGATACCTTTCTATCCGAGCTCCAACTCTTACAAATTGTGTCTGAGTTTCAAGCACTTGTTTCTGGTTGCACTCTTAGGTAATGGGATAGTGGTTTGGACCAAATACAACCAGAGGTCAAATGATTGCCCTGCAAGTAGTATTTCTGTTTGGGGAACACTTTTAGAATTTCTTCCCTTTTCTTTTACATGTATTTAGTCTAGATCAGTGTCTAGAATCTTTGTTCATAAAGGGGCTTAAGCCATTTTTGCTAAGAGGGAGCTTTGTTTTTTGGCTGTTGAAATTTGCATCTGTGCTGAGGTGCTCTTGTCTCTAGGGCAACCAGAGTTCTTAGGTTCTTGTTGCCATAGAGATCTGGTAATTCCTGTATCAAGGGATGGAAAAACTCTCTAAGCCAAACAATTACAAATGGCACAAATACACTAAGTTCAGGCCATGTGAGCTGTTTGAGTGGGCCTAATTAATCTTATAGACACAATAGTTTTCTAATAATACTACAAAATAACCACCCACACTCACCATTCCTCATTCTCCCAACAACATAATATTCTGTCACAACATGATTGGATTATTATTAAAAGTTTCTATTATAATGACTGCCCACATGCTGCTCTGAGCTTAGCCATGTTCTATTCTATGATTAGTCCTTTAATAATTTTCATTTGCTCTGGAATTAAGGATTGGCTATTTTAATGTATACTTTGTTTTCTGTACTTATCACTAATATTCAAATCTTTCTTGTTATGACTTTTGTCTAAAAATAGAACAAAATACAAAGGTATGCATGCATCTAATTTGTTTGGAAAGAGAATGTAGGAGCCATAATGAGAGAGCCTGCTGAGCAGGTGAGAAGAAGCCAATTTTAAAATGGATGAGGGCTTCCTTTGAAGGGTAAGACTTTACCCTGCTGGGACTTTATGAGCAGCTACATGGAATACCTCTTGTCATTGTCCACTTAGTGACTACAGTTCACTATCTGAAGCAGTTGTCCACCCCTCCCTCTGTCAGTGTGTCCCCACTTACACCTGAGTACCATGGGAGAGTGGGGGTAAAGGCCTTCCTACTTGCAAGTTGTGGAGGCCCGAGTGCTATGTTGGGTCTTGTAAGTGTCCTGAGAAATTTCAGCAAAGCTCGTCACAGACAGCAGTAATACAATGAAGCTGTGCTGAAGACAAAGCAGCTGCACAGGCTATAGGGCCCATGACACAAGCAGGAAGGTGGTGACCTAGCTACATGGAGCAGGGGAGAAGACACTGCAGTGTGACTCATGGCCACGTGCTATGAGCAGTCTCCTGCTGTTACACCACAGAGACTCTTCCAGGTGTGCCGGCTACTGGCCATCCCTAAACTGTGGGGACATATGTTGTAATTAAAGCTCTCCTTTAACTTTTTCTATTCCTGAATGGTCTGCTAAGTCACTGAACAGATCCATGGTCTTTCTAGATCCCATACACTACCCTCACCCAACCCCCAGTGTGTGTGTGTGTGTGTGTGTGTGTGTGTGTGTGTGTGTGTGTGTGTACGTGTGCTTGCATGGAGGAGGCATGAAGAGAGAGAGAAATAGTAAGCACATGTTGTGGTGCTTCTATGGAAGTCATAAGACAGTCTTTGATTTTGAAAGTGAGTTTTCACCATCTGCCTTTGACAGAGATCAAGGGATCAAACTCAAGTCATCAGATTTGTATCGTAGGTGCTTTACCCTCTGAGCCCTCTTGCCTGCTTTCCATCTGAATTCTTGGGTTCTCTAAACTTTTCCAGGGAAGGGAAGGGATTCAGTGATACAACCAGCTAACAGAGATCTTGGGTCAATAGGGAAATAGATCATAGCAGACAGTATAGAATTCTTCTAATCCATCTCTCCAGCCTCAATTTTGTCTTTTTGATAGAATCCTTTTTAGCACTAGTTTTAATTTTTTAACAAATCTGTTTTATTTCTTCTTTAACTGCTCATGCTTTTGGTATTATACTTTAAAAATATTTTTCTTATACATTGCTAGAGAAATTTATAACCTCTATTGAAGTCAAGATGGAGGTGCTCTAAAGAACTGGTAACAGATCTATCATATGACCCAGCTGTGGCACCTCTGGGTATTTACCAAGGAACTACGAGTCAGAACAATGCAGAAATACTTACACCTCAGTGTTTAGTGCAGCTAAGTTATGAATCCAACCTAGTGTCTAACAATAGGGAAATAGATAAGAAAGGAATGTCATGTTTCCTCTTATTTCTGGTTCCTAGGTTTTATATGATCATATATGAATATATTAAATCAAAGTATAAGTGAAGTTATTTAGGGGAACAAATGGGAACAACAGGACAGGGATGGGGAAGAATAGGGGAGCTTGGTGGTGAGGAAATGCTTAATATTTTTGACATTTTGACAGTAATGCCCTAGAGAGGTTCTTCTTTGGTTGTGTCTATTTGGGGTTTAGCCTAGGGCTGGGGGAGTATACAGCAGGTGGCAATGAGTATTCAACAGGTCAACCTACCAGATGAATAACTAACTGACAGGGAGCCCCAGTAGGCAAAGTCCATGGAGTCACTGGCTATGGAAACCAGTTGTTTTCTATCTGTAACTTTCTCATGTGCCACCACAATACCTACTTAAAAAGAACAGCTGTGGGGTTTCTTCCACAACTCATTGGTTGTAGTGATATATTGTGTACCCTAATAAATATATCTGGGGATCAGAGGACAGAGCCAGCCACTAGATTAGACATAGAGGTCAGACAGTGAGGACACACACCCTTAATCCTAGTACTCAGGAGGCAGAGATCCATCTGGATCTCTATGAGTTCAAGGCCACACTGGAAACAGAGCCAGGCAGTGGTGGCACACACCTTTAATCACAGTACTGGGAAGCACACATGCCTTTAATCCCAGGAAATGATGTTGGGGCAGAGAAGGTATATAAGGTGTGAGGAAACAGGAACACTCACTCTTGAGGCTGAGGATTTTGTAGAGGTAAGAACATGTTCTGTTTCTCTGATTTTTCAGCTTTCACCCCAATATCTGACTCCAGGTTTTTTTTTTATTAATAAGACTGTTTTGCAATTCATGTTACATCTGGCAGCCCAACGTTTGTGGCACAAATTCACGAAAAAGCCGCTTGCCTGTGGCCTTCCCAGCCCCAGCTCAGGCTTGAGTTGCACAGAGCCAGTTGTGGTGGCATACTCCAGTAGGATTTGCTGAAGGACGCAGAGGCAGGAGGATCCCAAGTTCAAGGCCAGTCTGGGAGGCCAGCCTGGGAGGCTTGTTGAGGAGAAGCTGTGGTCAGGGGCCACACATTGTGGCGGCAGGACCATAGAGGTGGCAGCTGCTGCTCCATGAGTTGCCAGCTGCTTCTCATCGTGTTGGTGGTGGCAGTGATGTTGCTACCTCAGATAAAGGGTTTACCACTGCTTGTTCACAGGGCAATTGCCAGGACCATTATATTAGAAGAAAGCATTGGCAAAGATTTGTTTGGAGAAGTTTGTCGAGGCAAGCAGCAGGATATTCTCTTCTAGGGAAGAACATTCATGGTTCCAAGAGGCAGAGATTTATCAGACTGTGATGTTATGCCATGAAAACATCCTAGAATTTATAGCAGCAGACAACAAAGACAATGAATGGCACATGGACTCAGTGTGGCTGGTGTCAGATTACTGTAAACATGGACCCCTTTTCGATTACGTGAATAGATACACTGTTACAGTGGAAGGGGTGATCAAACTTGCTCTGTCCATGGCAACTGGTCTTGCCCATCTTCACATGGAGATGGTTGGTACCCAAGGAAAGCCAGCTATTGCTCACAGAGATTTGAAATCAAAGAATATCTTGGTTAAGAAGAATGGAGCCTGTTGTATTACAAACTTGGCACTGGCTGTGAGGCACAATGATTCTGCCACAGATACAATTAATATTGCTCCAAACCACAGAGAAGACACCACCTAAATACAGGCTTTGTACTACATACTGCTCAGGACAATTTTGAGATGGCTAGCTGAGATGATCCAGTCTCACCTACTACTCAAACAAGGACTTGAGACAAGCCCTGCACTTTCCCATTTTGCAGAGACTGGACAAATGATACAACTAACTCTCTCAGGACTTGAAATTAACCCCCAAATTTTCTTTTCAGGATCCCCTAAAGATGCCTTCACCCCCAATAGGCAGGAAGTAATTTTAAGAACACAATACCCACATTTCCCAAGAGGTGAGGTGGGTGGTTTTGGTAGTTCAGTGGATTATAGGTAAGTGTCATTGTTTAGGGTGTTTGATTACCAGGGAGATTAGACTCAGGGTTCTTATTTAAAAAAAAAAAAAAAAAGAATATAGATAAGAGGTAGATTATTGAATCTACTCTGAAAAAAGAAGAGATATAGAAATGATAGCATAAAAGGGTAGATTATTGAATCTACTTTAAAAAAGGAACTACTTGTTTTAAATATTTTACATTGGATTGGATTTTTGTATATTGCATACAAATTTTGTATATTGATACAAATTTGAGATTATTTTTGTTAGAACATACTATACATATATTTCTACTCTTGTTCAAGATATTGCACCTATACAGTTCATTTAACAATGTAATGCAAATTGCTAGTCCTTGAAAATTATTATTACCAACTAATTAGGATATAAGAAATGCAAGTTAATAGTCATTACAATCAAACTTGTAGTCATGTTAAGTATGTTTTCATGGTCAAATAGAGATATATTTTAGATAGACAGGTCATCTTCAAACACTTCAGTGATCTGCAGAATATGGCATTTAAGATGTTTTAATAACATAGATTTCTTTCTTTTTTTATGATGAGGCATATCTGCTCCTGGCAGCACAAATATACTTCAAAGAAGATGATGGGCACTGAAGAAACTCCATATGGAGTTTACTTTCTTTGTGGAAAAAATTAGCCACTGGGCAAGAAAGTGCTCTTACATTGACTGCTGACAGTATGCTGTCCAAAATGTACAAGCAGGACACAAAACAAAGGACTGCAGAGTCTTGTTAAGACAAGGCAGGAAGGCTCTTTAGAGAATCCTGCTTCACAGATGAGTCTCTCAGATATGCTAGGCCTGTAGGCTGAAGATGGATGCCTCAACATTGCAGAGAAATCTTAGGTGACTGTCCAGGCAGCCAGCTGTCTCTGTCATTTCTCACAATTTTTGGAAGTCACTTCCCACTTACTCAGTTAATATTATTTCCTTCTCAGGTCTCCAAGGGAGTTGAAGATTAGATAGTTATAGTTTTCCTTGTAAACAAATTCAGAAAAGAAACTCACTAAAGAGGTGTAAAGTATATAAGTTTAAAAGACATCAAAAGATATTTTTAGTTGGTAATACAAGTAGGAGAGAAAGTGAATTAGGTACATTTTGGACTCACCAGGATAGGATAAATAATGGAGGTTTTTGTCTGAATTTGTCAAATGTTAATGGACTGGATATTGTTAATGTAATTTTTGACTGTATATACTTATTGTACTTATTATATATAGTTTTTCTTATATTAGTTACAATCTTATTATTTTAGACAAAAAAGTGGAAATGTAGTGATATATTGCATACTCTAATAAACTTATCTAGGGATCAGAGGACAGAGCCAGCCACTATATTAGACATAGAGGTCAGGCAGTGGTGGCACACACCCTTAATCCTATCACTCAGGAGGCAGAGATCCATCTGGATCTCTATGAGTTCAAGGCCACACTGGAAACAGAGCAAGGCAGTGGTGGCACACACCTTTAATCACAGTACTGGGAAGCACACATACCTATAATCCCAGGAAGTGATATCAGGGCAGATAAAGGTATATCAGGTGTGGGGAAACAGGAATACTCACTCTTGAGGTTGAAGATTTTGTAGAAGTAAGAACATGGCTGGCTTGTTCTGTTTCTCTGATCTTTCAACTTTCACCCTAGTATCTGGCTGTGGGTTTTTTATTAATAAGATCTAGGTAGTGTGTTTTACATCTTTTGGATGCACATGTAGCTGTGGATGGTCTGGAAGATGATTTCTGCTTAAGTTGTGTAATTCTGATAGTACTAGAATATTTTTCATAACTGACACAGGAAAGTAACAGTATTCTCAGTCACGAAGACAGATAATTTTAGACTTCAGAACAAATTCAAAACAAACTAGCTGCCCCTGCAGAGGATACTCAAGGACAAATTCCCAAGTCTGTTAAACCAAAGTCATGCTGATATCATTAAGATATAACCCTCTGCAATAATGGACTTCTTGCATGTACTCCCAACCCCAAGGTTCAGCCAACTAATTGTGTATTGTTAAGTGCTGAATTTCAATGTCATTTTCTGTCTGGAAACTCTGACCTACTCAGAGCTAAGTTCATGGCCAAGTGTTACTCACTGGTCAGCCAGTGTGGCCTTCCTAGCCTGAGAGAAACTGTATGACTTATTATATGTTGTGAGAATGGGTCAGACCCTAAAAATTTAGCATATAATTGTCTTGAGTTTGGCTGTGGGAAAGGGCTGTGTAGAGCTATCTAGAGAGCTGCTGTGTAAAGAGCTAGGTGGAGATGAGTGTGTATGTGTGCTGAGTGAGGGATGGGGCAGAGAGAAAAGTGTGAGAGATGAAGAAAAAGAAGTATGGGAGAAGTATGAGAGAGAATTGGAACTAAAGAGAACTGGAACTAGAGAGAATTAGAACTAAAGACTTAGAACTACAGAATTATCACAAGAGAATTAGAGCTGAAGAAGAATAAAAGAGAATGACCCTCAGATCATGTGTGAATTATTATAGATAAGAAATATTTCTGTCCCCTCTCTTGATAAGTCTTTCTCTGAGTAACCCTGGGTAGCAGTTCTGGGAGCTGGACTTCTGGGCTCCTAAAGGGTTCTAAATGCCATCTGGGGATGAATGTCTCTTTATAGGGGTATTTTCTGGTACAACTTTATGAATAAAGTCACTATGCCTTTAGTGTTTATTTCAGCTTCTCTTATCACTTGGATTTTTGGGTTTGGTGTGTTAGTGGAATCCCAGAGTTGGATTCTTGGCCATGCCCATGTTTTTCTTATTTCTATTTGAATGAAATAACTTGCCAACCTTGTCCTGCCTCTCTGGTGTTCTTTCTTCTATCTGCTTGAGTTTATTGCTAATGTTTTTCACTATTGTGATTTTTTTTGTCCCATTGGGGTTTTTTCATTTCTAATATTTCCATTAAAACCACTTTTTTTCTTCCATGTTGTTAACTTTGTAGGTTTGGGGGATGTAATGCAAATTCTAATTGGTCTTAGATTAGACCCAGAGTCAGATATCAGGGTGAAAGCTGAAAGATCAGAGAAGCAGAGCAGCCAGCCACTAGAAAGACTTCTTCCCTCTACTGAAACCTCAGTTTAAAGGGGGTGAGCTCCTTTCTCCTTCCACCTTATATTCCTTTCTCTTCCCAGCCATATCACTTCCTGTCTCAACCTCCCTGGTGCTGAGATTAAAGGTGTGTGTGCCGCCCATGTGCTGGGAGCAAAGGTATGAGATTTCAAGTGTTGTGATTAAAGGTGTGTGCCCCCACTGCCTGGCCTGTATGGCTAATTAATGGCTGGCTTTGCCCTCTGATCTTCAGGCAAGCTTTATATGTTAGATCACACACAAAATATCACCACATTTCCCCTTTTTTTTGTCTAAAATAAAAAAGATTATAATATAAGAAAAAAGTATATACAATAAGTACAATAACTATATACAATATATACAGGCAATAATTACATCAATAATGTCTAGTCCATTAACACTTGGCAAATTCAGAGAAAATACTCCATTATCTATTCTATCTTGGTCAGTCCTAGTTGTACCTAATTCACTTTCTATCCTAACTTGTACTACCAACTGAAAACTATCTTTTGATGTCTCTCAAACTTATACACTTTACACCTCTTTAGTGAGTTTCTTTTCTGAATTTGTTAACAAGGAAAACTATAACTGTCTAATCTTCAACTCCTTCGAAGACCCAAGAAGGAAATAATATTAACTGAGTAAGCAGGAAGTGCAAGTAAGTGACTTCCAAAAATTGTGAGAAATGACAGAAATGACTGGCTGCCTGGACACAAGATTCCTCTGCAATGTTGAGGCATCCATCTTTGTTTGGCCTCTAGACCTAGAATATTCTACTGACTTTTTTATGAAGCAGAATTTTTGAAGGACTGTCCCATGTTGTCTTGGCAAGGTTTGGCAGTCCTTTCTTTTGTGTCCTGCTTGTCCAATTTGGACAGCATACTGTCAGCCATCAAGGCAAGAGCACTTTTTTGCCCAATGGCTAACTTTTGCCACAAAGAAAGTAAACTTCATATGGAGTTTCTTTGATGCCCATCACCTTCTCTGAATTAGATTGGTGATGCCAGGAGCAGACAAGTCTTGTTGTCATAAACAAACAAACAAACAGAAAAACCCTCAAAACCTATGTTATTAGAACATCTTAAATGTCATATTCTATAGACCTCTGAAGTGCTTGAAGACAACCTGTCTAAAATATATTTCTGTTTGACCTTGAAAACATAGCTAGTATGACTACAGGTTCAATAAGTTGTAATAGGTGACTAATTACTAACCTGCACCTCCTTATTATCCTAAATAGTTTGTAATAATAACTTTCAAGGACCAGCAATTTGCATTGCATTGTTAAATGAGTTGTATAGGTACAATGCCTTGAACAAGATTAGAAATGTATGTACAGTATGTTCTAACAAAAATAATCTCAATTTTGTATGAATATTCAAAAATCCATATCGATGTAAAATATTTAAGACTATTACTTGACTTTTTGATTTAAAAGTAGATTCAATAATCTACCTTTTATCCTATTTCTGTATCTCTCCCTATTTCTTTTCAGAGTAGATTCAATAATCTGCCCTTATATCTATACTATCATCTCTCTCTCTCTTTTTTCTTTCTTTAAAGATGATCACATTTTATTTATACATATGCAAGGAAGAGTTTTGTCTTGTCTTTCACAGTTTCCATATTTCAGTCATAGTTTGAATATGTTCACATGTGAATAATAGGGCTTCATGTCATTTCAGATTTTATTGTTCAACTGTACAATGAAACTTTAAGTCACATATACATATATAGATTATTCTAAGGGGGAATTTTTTTTTTTGTTTCTATAAGAGACGAAATACAGTGAATACTTTTTTAATGGTAATGACTGAATTCACTTCTTTCAGAAGACTTTTTTTTTCTCTTCTGAGTAATTGAGATAGAATCTGGCCCCTGTAAAACCCTGGGAATCTTTAAGTCTGTAAAATGCCAGGTTAAACACATTCCAAGAGATCTGCACAAACTAAAATTCTTTTGTATACTTCTAAGGTACATGAGGAAAAAAAAAGACTTCATTTTTTATGAGAAAATGTGCTTTATTTTAGGAGTTGTATAGGAGCATTAGCTCACTGTTTGGTAGAACATTCTACCAAGATTATTGTATCTACTCTGAAAAGAAACATTATGCGCTAGACAGGAAACCATCTCAGAAGAGCCCCCAACACAGATCCCCTTTGGGCTGAGAAGTCCTGGAGGTAAGAAGTCTCTAGTGGCTGGTTCCTTTGCTGATCTTTCAGTATTTACCTCTATATCTGGCTCTGAGTTTTTATTATTAAGACGAATTGGAATTCATGCTACAGGGGTTGAATTCACCTGCATGTTTACATCCTCTTCAGGACTATGGTCATTTTACCAGACAACTTCCTAGTATTTTCATCTGGCTTTTTTCCCATTTCAATGTCCTAGAGGTTCATAGCTGAGGAGCTCTTTTGGAGGAGTCATGCTGCCTTACTTTTTCATGTTTCTTGTATCTCTGTGTTGCGATTTGTGAGTCTATTGATCTTGAACTCTTTCAGTGTTCTGGGGTATTGTCTTATTGAGCATTCTACACTCTACACTTGAAGTCTCACTTCCCCAGTACCAGTCAGTGGAGAGGAAACAAACTGCTGTGACAGCAATGGCATCAAACCATATAAGATGTAGAAACACGAGTGTGATTGATCACAGTTCATCAAGGTATCATCAATTACTAGAAATGGAAAAGTACAGCAACTATAGAACGTGCTGAAGTTAAAGATTACTTGGGGCAAGTGTGAAAGTAAATGTATAAGATAAAGGGAGGAGGCAAAGGGCAGAAATAGAGAAGCAATGTTAAATAAAAACAGAAGAGGAACAGAGAAGAATACAGTGGAGAAGAATAGAAATAAGCAAGAGATTAGAAAGATGAACAAAAGATAAAGAGAAAACAAAAACTATTTCTCAATAATTAAAAAGTTTAAACACAATTGGATAAATTTACATAAATAAATAAATAAATAAATAAATAAATAAAACATAAGAGCATTTTTCAAATCCACTAAGTTGGGGCTGGAGGGATTGCTCAGTTATTAAGAGTAATTCCTGTTTTTCCAGAGGATCCAAGTTCAGTTCCCACCACTCACTTCTGGTTGTTTACAACTGCTTGTCACACCAGTCCAGTGGATTCAATATCTTCTTCCGGTCTCCATGGATAACTGCACACAGGTGGCGTGTACCCACACAAACAAATAAAAATAAATCTGGGACTGTCAAGACAGCTCAGCTGTTAAGAGCATGTACTTCTCTGAGTTTGGGTTACAGCACCCATATCAGGTGACTTCCAACTGCCTGTAACTTCAGCTCCAAGAGGATCCAATGCCTCTGGCCACCAAGGGCACCTAAAGTCATATACATATACTTACATACAGACATATACATAATTTAAAAAATAATAAATGTTAACAAAATAAAAAAATAAATCTTTACTACTTGTGGTGGTTGGGAAAAAGAGGAAAGATGAAAGACAAAAAGAACAGACGAAAGCAGAAAAGAAAAATACTGGCCAATAGTGAAACAAAGAAGGCAAACAAAATCTGATGGCTATATAAAAGGGAATAGCCAACTAAAAAAATTTAAGTTAAAAAACAACATAAAGTAAAATCCTACTTAGCATGTAATAAAAGGTAGGAGAGGAGGTCACAAGGGTAAAAAAAAAAAAAAGTGGGGAGAGAAGTTGGAACCACTCCCTTCAGGTTGGAGGGTGTTGATGATATGTGTGGAGAAGGGAGGGGCCATTGAATCTGTGGGCTCTTGTCTTCCCAGTGGTCTATACTGCTGGCAAGTCTCTATCAGACAAGTATCTGATGGCCTGTCTGCAAAGCTGTCTTCACTGTGGAAAATTTCCTTCTTTTTGTATTGGTGACCTCTGCTGGTCACCCTTGGGTGTGCAGTATGTGTACTGGGGTGGTTCCCTTGCCCTTCTGAGCCTTCTTTCAGTACCTTACCCAGTGGTGTGGTTATTGTTTTAGCTGGGACACGTCTTTCAAGCACATCACAAGTGTGAGAAAAATGCACAACACTGAAAATAATTGTGCTTTTAAGACCCCTGAGTTTTATCCCACTGGAAGCATGTAACAGTGGATATCAAGTACATTCCTCGCACTTGAAAATTTTCAGACTGTACAGCAATGAAAGACTGCTGTGGCTGCCACCTGCTGGCCTTGGGCTCAGAGCTGTCAAACTCCTGGGCTATTTCTCTCTGTCTCGGTCTCTCTGTCTCTCTCTCTGTCTCTCTCTCTCTCTCTCTCTCTCTCTCTCTCTCTCTCTCTCTCTCTCTCCCTTTTCAAGACAGAGTTTTTCTGTGTATCCCTGGCTGTCCTGGAATTGACTTCGTAGCCCAGGCTGGCCTTGAACTCAGAGATCTGCTGCCTCTGCCTCCCAAGTGCAGGGAGTAGTTCATGGGATCTGCTCTCAGCCACTGAGGACAAAACTCCTTTTTCCTATGAACTTCTCTGCTAAAGCCAACTTTGCCACTCACATCCTCTGGCTTGTCAATATCTGAACTTCCTGCTTCCATCACTCTCTCTCTAGGCCTTCCCTTTCTCGAGAGATGTGGCAGCCAAATTAAGGCTCCCTGATCTGAGGTGGTTCTCTGCTCTCTAGTCGCCAGGATAGCTCAATTTTTAAACAATAGGTGGTACACAACTGTTGTCTTCTGAGATATATAGTTGACAAAATGGCATTTCTCTCCATCAGGAAGGGTTGTGTCATCAGAACTGATAAGTGAACTTGAAGCTTGTAGGATGGTGGGGTCATCCAGATGGTAGGGCTGTCTGTCATTCTGGGTTATGTTTCAGGAGTAGCTTCTGCCTGCTCTCCTCTAACCATGGAGCTGTGTACATAAAACTGTTTGGCTCAGTTCTCTGGCACTCACTTATTTATTTATTTTTGCACATTTCTAGTATCCCTTCACTGTAGCAGGAATCTTAAAAGTTCTTATTAATAAAATCAAACCTGAGACGAGTTATTGGGGTCCATGCTGGTAGATCAGAGAGACAGAACAAGCCACAACTATCTCACCTCGCCGGATCCTCAGTTGGTCTTGTCTCCTCAGACTGGAGGCCTCTGAGTCCTCATCCGGAATGGGTCTCAGCTGAATTACTGCTCAAAAGCCTGAAGTTTAACCAGCCACATGCTTAACCAGCCAAATGCCGCTAGTTTCTGGTCCTCACGCTTTATATATCTTTCTGCTTTCTACCACCACTCCCTGGGATTAAAGGCTGGCTTTCTGGGATTAAAGGTGTGTGTCACCATGCTTGGCTATTTCCAATGTGGCCTTGAACTCACAGAGATCCAGAGGGATTTCTATCTCTGGAATGCTAGGATTAAAGGTGTGAGTGCCACCATTTTCTAGCCTTTGTATTTAGTGGCTGTCTGTTCTCTGACCCCAGATAAATTTATTAGAGTACACAATATTTTGGGGAACACAATACCACCACACTTCACCCTCTTTTTAGAGTTCTTTATCTGTCTTTGGAACAGCCTCCCTCTCTCATTCTGGCTTTACAGCCTGCTCAGGCAGCATGAGCTCCTAGTCTATCCCATAGAGATCTGTTGCTTTTCTTTGGCTGATTCATTTTGTAAGAATTTTTTTAATGGTCATTTTTACTGGAGGGATGTACTATAGTTACTTATAATACATTAACTCTACTTTTTAACTTATATTTGTATATTTTTTACTTTTTCTAGATTTAATTTTGGAGTCCACTTAATGTGCTTTTTGCTTATTGTTTCTTGATTTTGTTCTTATAGTCATGAAATCATTGTCAAATCTGATATAAAGAGTTTTGTTAGTGTTCTATTCTTTTTATGTGGGTACTCAGTGTTGGAACTCAGGTCCTAATGAATGGTGGCAAGCACTTTCCTGACTCAGCCAGCCCTCAGCTCCCAATATCAGGTTTATTTCTGTTTTCTACAGATGCCTGGATCACTGCCAGTCTAATGTCCCCTATCTCTCTCCTCCTCCTAACCCTTCTGTGTAGCCAAGCTGCCCTTTGAATTAAGATTCTCCTGATTGGGCCTTCTGAGTGCTGGGATTGCCGGTGCACATTACCACACCTGACTACAATCTCTTTGAATTTAATTTTTAATCTTAATTTTTTTCCTCAGTGAAGCTCAGAAAGGTTTAGTATCATTTGTTGAAATCTCCCTTTAAGTGAAAGAATTTATTTTTCCCTCCTTTTTTTATAACCAGTTGATGTCAACTTTGACATAATTGTCATAAGAATTAATATTTTTCAGAACAGTTAAATTTTTTCCATTAATAGATAACTAAATAGTTAAAGACAAACTTTGAAACAATTACCTAAATTGTTTAATAATTATTAAATATTATATATGTTATATATAATAATAATATATAGTATAATAAAAACTCAGGAGTCAGAAATTGAGATAAAGACCTGATAAATCCAAGGAACAGCATAAAGTTGATTGACTGACTTTCTTTCCATGTTTTTCCTGATCCACCAGCCCCATAAATCCCCCCCATAATCCCTTTTCTCTCTTTCTGTCCCTCTGTAGCTAACCTCCTCAGTCCTCCAGCAACTCTATGGCTGATGATGGTCAGCTAATTGCTGACTCCGTTCTTTGATTCCAGGTGGGTTTATTGGTATAGTGGAATGGCCTTATGAGCAATTCTCCCATATTTCCCCCTTTTTGTCTAAATAAAAAGAAAAGGTTTCAACCTTAACATAGTAAAACAATAAAAACAATTATTAAGTAAGAAGTATATTCACAATGTTCAGTCCCTTAGTATTTGGCAAATTCAAAGAAAATGCTCTATTTTCTAACCTATCTTGATGAGTCCAAAATTTTGTACTTAATTTACTTTCTATAATAACTGAGGAACACTAAGGAAAAAAATCCAAAGACTCAAAAAGGATATAATATTACCTGAGTAAACAGGAAGTATAGAACAAATAACTTCCAAAACTATAGAAATGACAGAGACATCTGGCTGACTTGGACAGTCACAAGGTTACTCTGCAATGTTGGGGCATTTGTCTTTGACCTATAGACCTAGAATATCCAACGTTTCTGTGAAGCAGGAATTTCAAAGGACTGTCCTACCTTGTCTTGGCAAAGTTTGGCAGTTGCTTTGTGTCCTGCTTGTTCAGTTTGGACAGCATACTGTCAGCACTTGAGGCAAGAGAAATTTCTTGCCCAGTGACTAATTTTGCCACAGTAAAAGCAGACTCCATGTAGAGGTTCTTCAATGTCCATCATCCTTTTTTTTTGGTGCAAGTAAATTGGTGCTGCCAGAAGCAGACATGTATCACTGTCATGAAAAACCTTATGTTATTAAAACATCTTAAATGACATATTCTGCAGGTCTCTGATGTGTTTGAAGACCTATCTTCTATCTAAAATATGTCTCTGTTTGTCCCTGAAAACATACCTAACATGGCCACAAATTTGATTGTTATAGATTACTAACTACTAACCTACATTTCTTTATTATCTTAAATAGTTTGTAATAATAGCCTTTAAGGATTAGAACTTTACATTAAATTTTAAAATGAGTTGCATAGGTACAATAGCTTAAACAAGAGTAGAAACATATATACAGTACATTAAAACAAAAATAACCTTAAGTTTCTATCAACATACAAAAATCCATACCAATGTAAAATATTTGAGACTAGTAGTTGTTTTTAGTTCAAAAGTAGACTCAACAATATACCCTTTTATCCGATCATTTCTATACTATATTCCCCCTTTCCCTTTCAGAAAGAGATTCCTGAATCTAATCTCCTTTGTTCAGCATTTTTTCCCTATCCATGACCAATAACAACTTGTAACCAGTCTCCCTAAACAATGACAAACATCCATCAAATTACCAAAACCCATCCACCCCACCTTTTAGAAATGTGGGCATTGTGTTCTTAAAGTTACTTCCTGTTGTCTGGGGGTGACAGCATCTTTAGGGATTTGAAAAATTTGAGATAAAGATCAAGTCTTGGGAGAGCTAGCTATTGTCTAGTCTTGGTAGATGCTCTTCAAGGAAATAAATTAAACATAATTTGATAGAAATGCCACTTTCTCAAAAGGGTTCTTATGGGAAATGTATCTTTAACAAGATTTTTAGATTTGCAGTTGTCATCAAGATAATGCACATGGTGAAACAGTAATATATTTCATAAAGAAAACCAGTTCTTAGTTCCATTTCAGCATCCCACACACTATTCTCATTATGTCTCCTGGCATCCACATTCATATCCCTTTTTTCATTTTTTGTAGGGCTGAGGATTGACCCCAGAGCCTTGAGAATATTAAGCAAGTAATTCTGTCACTGAGTGACATACCCAGCCCTTGAAGTCAAACTTTTAAATAACATATTTTCTATGTGGTTTCTTAATTTATCAGTCTGTGTAATCACCTGTTAATGCATGGATACAGTGGATCAGGAAACTGGCCTTTAGGTCAGGATGACCCTTGCCTTCTGACTCCTCATTTCCCTAGGAACATGAGTTATGTTATTTTGTTATATAACTCTCAATCGCTTCTGAGTCAGGATTTATGTTTACTTTCTCAGACAACATGTTGGTTCTTTTGTAAGGTGATAACAATTGCCTTATATTTTTGCAATTTAATTATTTCTGAGAATGTCATACATGAGAACTGTATCAATATTACTTCCTCTCTTTGTTCCAACATACAACTCCTCCTATGTCCCACCTCTCTCTTCCAAACTCATGACTTCTTCTTTAATTATGATTGCTATTTGTGTGCTTGGGGGCACACTTCTATTAAATTCACTCAGCACTGACATGAAGATGTATGGATGGATTATTGTGTAGATTTCTATTGAGTTTATTTCATCTCTGGTACAGATTAACTCTGAAGTTTATTTGTTGGGTTTTATTCTGGATAACCAATCTGTTGACAAAAGTAGGATATTGAAGTCATCCACATTATTGTATAAGGACCTGTCTCTCTTTTTATGCCCATTTGTGTTTGTTTTATGAAACTGAAAGTCCCAACATTCAGTGTGTCCATTATTGCAATTGTTTTATCTTCCTGATGGATTGTTTCCCTTTTTAGTATGTAGTTGCCCTCTTGATCTCTTGTACTTTCCTCCTATAGTCTACTTTGTCAGATATAAGAATGTCTATGCTACCTAGTTTTCACCTTCCACTTGCTTTGTGCATCAACTTTTATCCCTTCCAGAAATCTGTGAGTACCTTTGTCAGTGAGATGTGTTTCTTGAAGTCAGAAGGTAGTTGTATTTTTTATTTGAAATCAACCAGCTTGTTTGTATTATTTTTAAAAATCTGTGTGTTGCTGTGGGATAATGCTTTTATACACTGGTTTAATAAAACACTGATTGGCCAGTAGCCAGGCAGGAAGTATAGGTAGGATAAGCAGACAAGGAGAATTCTGGGAAGAGGAAGACTGAGTCAGGAGATGCCAGCCCACCGTCCAGGGAGCAGCATGTAATGGCACACAGGTAAAGCCACAGAAAATGTGGCAACATATAGATTAACAGAAATGGGCTGAGTTTAAGTATAAGAGCTAGGCAGTAGTAAGCCTGTGCTAATGGCCAAGCAGTTTTAATTAATATAAAATATACTTAATTAATATAAAATATAAAAAACAAAATATATTAAATAATATAATCTGTGTGTTTACTTGTGTCTGAGCAGCTGCAGACTGGGTGGGACACAGGAAAAGTTCCAACTACAAATGGCACCAAAATGTGGGGCAAGAGTTTCCACCTAAAACCTGAGAAAACTTAAAAAAAAAAAAAAGATTCTAAAATGGAGCTAAAAACAGCTTCTTAGTTGAATCTCTTAGGCCAGCCACAGCTTGTGGGCTTAAGCTACTCTATGGTGGGTTCATGGTGTTCAGGCTTGACTTGCAGCATGGTGGATTCCCACTGCAGTACACAGAGGCATCTCCGAGCTGCACATTACACTGTGTGGTGGATTTAGCCTTTGCTAGTACAGACAAAAAAAATAATGGTTTCTGGGCTACATGCCTCTTTGAGGGAGGCATAAACCCACTGCTCACAGAGTCAGCAGTAAATGTAGTTCCACCATGTTGGAAAGCTGAGGTGGGCAAAGTCAGCAGCAGCCAAAGCTGCCATTTCAGTCCTAGTAATGCTGCAATTTAAAGTAATAGATTCACAATAAGGTAGATTCAAATGGAATAAGACTTTAAATGGTTTACAGTGTGTGCAAAAAAGTATGAAGGCTTGGAAGAGAGAAGAAAATGAATATAGACAGTTATATAAAGAAATAAAAAGTTTTAAAAAATAAAGTCTTTAAAGAGACAGTAAAGGTAATATAAAAAAAAGCCACGTAAAGATATTACACAGAGAGTCTAGATTATATTGTGTTTGGGATTTTTAACAGCAGAAAGACATTTGATTGTAAAGGCTACTCAGTTAAACCAATATGTATATTTTAAAGATATCTTGACTTTAAAACTTGAATCTAAGGATATGTTGCTTTGGAAAGGAGGCTCTACCTTTGTTTCCACAGGAAACAAGAGGCTATGTATTTGTTCCAGGTTAAGATGGATCAGATTTGATCAAGCCAGACCTCCTGAACCTTAACAGATGGTACCTATCAGCAAAGGTTATAGCTGGTCTTCCCAGGACTTGATCATTATCTCAAATTCTCTCAGGAGCCCCATAAGATAACCAGTGCCCCCTATCAGCAGGAAGTAGCCTAGAACACTACACCCAGATTCCCAAAAAATGGATTATGGATGTTTGTCTTTGTTTAGATTGCTGGTTGCAAATTGTTATTTGTCATAGTCAATCTCTTTCTAAAAAAAGAAAAGGGGACATGATATGGAAATATAGGATATAGATGTGATAGGATAAAAGGATAGATTGTTGAACCTACTTTTTTTTTTTTTTTTTTTTTTTTTTTGGTTTTTCAAGACAGGGTTTCTCTGTGTAGCTTTGCGCCTTTCCTGGAACTCACTTGGTAGCCCAGGCTGGCCTCAAACTCACAGAGATCCGCCTGGCTCTGCCTCCCGAGTGCTGGTATTAAAGGCGTGCGCCACCAACGCCCAGCTAGTTGAACCTACTTTTAAAGATCAGCTTGTTTAAGATGTTTTACATTGGTATAGATTTTAGTTTATTGATACAAATTTAAAACTTTGATACAAAATTAATTTTGTTATACTGTATGTATATTTCTACTCTTGTTTAAGGTAATTATGTTTATGAAACTCATTTAAATTATAATGGATAATTAAGAAATACAGATTAATAGTCACCTATGTGATTAATAGTCACCTATGATAATCACACTTATAGTCATGTTAGTTAAGTTTTTTAGATATACATAGATATATTTCAGTTAGGTAGGTAATCTTCAAACACTTCAAAGACCTACAGAATATGGCATTTAAAATGTTTTAAAAACTTATACTTTCTGGACAGTGAGACATGTCTGCTCCTGGCAGCACCAATTTACTTCAAAGAAAAAGATGGGCATCAAAGACACTCCATATGGAGTTTACCTCCTTCTTGGCAAAATAGCCATTTGAGCAAGAAACTGTTCTTGCCTAGACTGCTTGACAAAATGTTGTGTCAACTGGACATGCAGGACCCATGGGAAGGTGACCACTGAACTTTGCTAGGCAAGATGGTCCTTCAGGTTCCTGCTTCACAGAGGAGACTGCTAGACATTCTACAGGACACAGAAAAAAAAAAATGACTGAGAGACTAGGCCTATGGGCTGAAGATGGATGCCCCAACATTGCAGAAGAACTTTAGGTGACTGTCCAGGCAGGCAGCTGTCTCTGTCATTCTAGATTTTTGAAAGTTGTAAGCAATGCACTTCCTGTTTACTTAGGTAATATTATATCCTTCTGAGGTCTTTGATGTGGTTGAAGACTAGATAGTTATAGTTTTCCTTAGTTATGATAAAAGATAAGTTAGATATGAAACCTTAGACTCATAAATATAGGATAAATAGAATATTTCCTTTAAATTTGCCAAATATAAATAGACTAGATATTGTGACTGTAATTCTTACTTGATAACTGTTTTGTTACATATAATTTTACTATGTTAAAGTTAAAACTTTCCTTTTTAATTAAACAGAAAAGAGGAGAATAATGCTTTTGTACACTGGTTTAATAAAAGACTGATTGGCCAGTAGCCAGGCAGGAAGTATAGGTGGGATAAGCAGACAAGGAGAATTCTGGGAAGAGGAAGGTTGTGTCAGGAGACACCAGCCCACCGTCTAGGGACCAACATGTAACGGCACACAGGTAAAGCCATGGAAAATGTGGTGACATACAGATTAACAAAAATGAGCTGAGTTTAAGTGTAAGAGCTAGTCAGTAGTAAGCCTGAGCTAATGGCCGAGCAGTTTAATTAATATAAGCCTCTGTGTGTTTACTTGTATCTGAGTGGCTGCAGACCAGGCAGGACACAGGAAAAACTTTCCGCTACACTATTTTTATTTCATTTACATGAAAATAAATCTTATTAAGATTCATATCACGCTTTAGTGTTGTATGAGCTGCAAGAATTTGAACAAGAATAAGAATAAAAATATTGCCTATGATGAATAATCCTCACAGCTCTGAGCTTTAATACAAAATTTGATTTGACATCAAGAAGAGATATGGCTACAGGTGGCCCTAGGAATATACTCACACAATCTTCAGATAAGCTTTTGCTTGAAAAAATTTCAGAATTATACATTGTAAGTATTAAAGTTCCCTTTTTATAAATATATTATCCTTTTACTACTGAATATAATAATGAGACAACTGACTTAAGAAGAGGAAAACTTGTATTAGCTCACAGTTTTGATGTCTCTGTCTATGGTTGCTTGGCCTAATTAGCTTTTTGGTCATGGTGAAGCAGTAAATCATTGTGAGGCCATTAAGATGAGGAAATCCCTCATCTTATAGTAGCCAGGAAGCAGTGAGAGACATGTAGGTAATGCCACCATCATTTAACTTCTTTCTGCAAGACCCTACTATTTAAAGACTCTATAACTACCCAATAGTGACATAGGTTGGTAGTAAGCCATTAACAAAGGGGTCTTTAGAGAACACTTATACAGACCATAACACACAGAAAGTTAACATTTGATTTCTTATACTTCATTCTAAACATATGTAAGAGAAAACACACTCCTTGTAAGATATCCTTACAAATATAACTACAATATCTACCATGGAGCATGAATTAAACATTATATGTTTATTCTTCCTTGGTGTATGCTAAAAATTTAATTCATGGTGAGAAACTGAGAATTGTAGCTAAAATACAGTGATGTCAAAACCTTCAATAAATCCTTAAATGTTGAAATATTCAAACGCTTAAATACTGTCAGTCAGAAGGGAGGTTGTTGGTATGGAGGAGCAATCAGAGGATCAGACCAACCAGAAGACCACAGGGATCAATTTCTCATGTCAAATGCTTCCTCAAACTTTCTAGTGTAAGTAAATGTGCTTATTTGGAATTTTATTTCCTTCTACAAAGTATCAAATATGCTTATTTTATTAAATGAAAATACAAAAGGATTCACCATGGATCAATATGAAGCAGAAATCACACTTACCATCTCTTCGATTCAGTCTTGCAAAGCCAGGGCCATGGCTGCTGGACAGCTGTGAGGAGCTGCTAAAGGACAGGTGAGGCAAAGAAGAGGCCAGTGGAGCATCACAGTTGTCTGCCAGGGAAAAGCACAAAGACATGTTAACACACAGTCTGTAGGACTATCATAAGTTTAAAAAAAGTGTGGAGGCTGGGGAGATGACTCAGTCAGTAAAATGCTTGCTGGACAATATGAGAAAGACCTTAGTTCAGATATTAAACATCCATGTACATAATATGCCTAAAATCTCAGTGCTAGGGGAAGAAAAATAGAATGGTCCCTGTGGCTTGATGGTCAGCTAGTATTGATGAATCTGTGAGTTCCAGGTTGACCGAGAAAACCTTTTTGAAAAAAATAAGGTGGTTCAGACAACAGCAAACACCTGCATACATATGAACACACACACACACACACACACACACACACACACACACACCAAGTATGCATGTGAACACACACACACACCAAGTATGCATGTGAACATACACACACAATTTGTATGCAGGGTAATCATCACTGTTTTAGTGTTCTAAATTCTTAATATCTATGTTAAATTGTAATCTAGAGCAAAATTACTAATGAATGTATTTAAGTTGTTTAAAATGTATAATCTTTACCCTAGTGTAGAGCAAAAAATGAATCCACCAACCATTAGCATCAACATTTTCTCATGTCCTACATTTTCTTTTTGATACTACTGGGTGTCTGAGTACATCAGTAACATGAGACTATTTTAAACAAAACTTGATGCTTGGGTTCTTCAGGTACATAGACAGTGATCCTACATACAAAAAGGTAGTCTGTATTCAAATCAGACTTTCCTACCATACATAGGCCAGGACTCATCCTAGGCATTGTATGGTAGAGAGCTAGAAAGCCTTGCTCTTGGGACCTCTGCAGAGGCAGTACCTGGAGACACTTACAGTCTCTAGGGACACACACTTGCTGATAGGTTTTACAGGTTCTTCCTTTTTATCTGGTGTCTCTACCTTCCTAGGGTGGCCCTGCTTTTCAGGCTAAGCACCTCTTACAGATATTACAGATGGTGCTTTTTAAATACTGCTTCATTGGTTAAATGGTGTCTGAGATAGATTACCTGTCTTGCTATCTATCTATGTAGGTTTTCAGGTATCCCCTGTTTCCGGGGCCCACATACTTCAAACTGAAAGAGGACCTGGAATTGTTTCTCTGTGGGGAGCTTTTCCTATCTGTATTTTGAGTTGCTTCTCTGTACTTCAGGTTAGTCCCATTTCTGCTTTTAGGCATTTATTTATTTTCTCATAAGAAAGTCACCTTTTCCTATTTTACAGAATAATTACGGATCAGTCAATTTAAAAATATGTTTTCTATAATTAACTGAAATATTTTAATAATAGAGCAATACTATACCTTAAATATATAATTAGCATATTCAGAACTGTATACTTGTATATTTGTGTGCATGTGTGCATGCTTATGTGTGTATGTATAATTTGTTACAACTTCTGAAAGAAAGCAAACATACAGAATTAATTATATTGCTATTACCTGGTAAAATGTCAATAAACTCAATGAGATACATGTAAGAGGTGGTCCACAAAGTCTCCTGGTAATTGTTTAGTGTAGTGATTAGCTTTCATTGTCAACTTGATACAACCAAAAATCACTTGGAAAGAAAGTCTCAATGAGGTATTTCTTTTATATTGGGTAAGCTTATGGGCATGCATGTAGGGGAATTATATTTATTAAGTTAATTGATGTGGGAAACCCAGCTCATAGTGAGCGGCACTATTCCCTAGAAATAGTGTAAGAGTGGAGAAGTCAACTGAGTGCAAGCAAGCAAGATAAGCATGCATTTATTCATTCCTTCTCTGCCTCTGACTATAGATGTGATTTCACTAGATGTCCCAAGCTTCCACCATTTTGACTTCCCTGCAGCAAAGGTCTGTAACCTGGAATTGTGAGCTTACAACAAATTATCTTCTAGGCTGCTTTTTTCCCTAGAGTAGTTTATCTCAGAAACAGAAATGAAACTATTACAGTTATGTTGAGAACATGACCTAGGGAACAATGGACATAAAATTTAGGGGAAAATCTTAGACATAGAATTTGCCTAAGTGAATATGACTTTTATAAGGAATATTGAGTTACAGCAGCTTTTCTAAAAGCACATATTGCCATTGTTAAGTTGAATTGTTTTGCTTAAAATCATCCCTCTACATACTTTAACTTTGTCTTAAAATCTTCTTCATGAATAGTGAATTCTAATCTAATTTGCTACATAATTCAACCTGTGCATATACTCAGTAAATAATAAAAGTCGAACCTCCAGACAATCAAAAGCTGAAGACTGACAAAATATGGACACAATAGAAAAATACCAACAGTAATCAATCAGGAAATTTTTGTATGTCATTTTTTTTTCCCGCCCGGCTACTTTTATTTTTTAAATTAGCTTACAAAATAACAGGTTTCCACATAGGGTTTTGATACATACTTCAATTTAGTTGATCCCTAACCCCCAACCCAAGACCCATCTTATTCTTAAAAATTAGAAAGTATGTTTAGAGCCAGATTTGGTGATACACACCTGTAACCCCAGTACTAGGAAGGCTTAGGCAGAAAAAAAAAAAAAAAACAAACTGAGAGTTCAAAGCTAGCCTAGACTACAGAGTGAGACCTTGTATCAAAACATGAACTGTTAACATCTTTCCTGAAATACAAACTGGATAATTCAATAACA
The DNA here is from genome assembly GCF_004664715.2 of Peromyscus leucopus. Taxonomy (NCBI): domain Eukaryota; kingdom Metazoa; phylum Chordata; class Mammalia; order Rodentia; family Cricetidae; genus Peromyscus; species Peromyscus leucopus. The sequence continues at coordinate 338,151 of NC_051067.1, read as the reverse complement.
ATATCTTAATAATAAAAATTCAGTTTTTCTGTGGCTGGAGATATGGCTCAGCAGCTAAGATAGTATATTGCTCTTGTAAGGAGGACCCAAATTAACTTCCCAGAACCCACATCAAGTGTGTTCACAACTGCCTGCAACTCCAGCTCCAGCAAAACCAAGCACCTCTGGCCTTCTCAACCATCAGTGGTTACATACACAAACTACACACAGACACATACACATAATTAAAAATCAAATAGATCCAAATATTAGTTTTTCCAAAAGCATAATTCAATAATCTTTGATCAAAGAATACAAAACTGCTTCTCCCAGTATGTTCCAAATGGATAGTTTTTAGTGGGACAGGGAAGAACTGCTTTGTCACTCCTGTTAGTTTTTGAATCTTTACTCTTTTCCACTATGCACCAATTCAGGCATAATTTAAAAAAAAATCTCCACCCACCCCCAAAACTCAACCATCTATCTCATTCATGTATTGCTGTCCTTGGTCAACATGTCAGCCCCTCTCCAGCAGCCAACCTCTTAGCTTAAACTCATGGTTCTAGCCTGGGGATATAGCTCACTGGCCGACTACATACCTAATGTGTGAAGCCCTAGGTTTGGCCCCAAGCACTGGGATGGAGAAACAAAATCCTTATAAACCCAAAGTCCAGAATATAGCACTTAAACTTCCTTTTGCTATAACATATTTTCTGAAAGATTATATATGCAGCAAAGCAAGATCTAAGAGTCACAGAGAGTGTGCATTCTACGAGCAACAGTTCAGAGGTACAAAGCTGAACAGAAGGAAGCTTCCACCCCAGCTCTGGCAGGCTGCTTTTGAAAGGGCCAGGAGCGAAGAGGTGGGAACTTCACCAGGGTTCAGAGAGGATTAGCCAGTGGGTTCCTCTGCACCTCCTGAATGGACAGAAACTGCACCTACATGCTCTCCCTCATCCATCTTTAACATCCTGGTAGCTGAAATACATAGAGCAAAATAAGGGCTGTGCCTGCACAAGACTGGCCCTCTCACAGTCAGTCACAGATCTGAGCTAGACACATACCTCACTGATAAGCTATTGGTATTGACAGACTCTGAGGGTGAAGAGACATTGCCTTCAGTTGTGTATCCACTGGTGGACCCACAGAATACAACAGATAGTTTCAATCTCATGGCCACATAGACAGTCTTGGTAGAACACAGAGGACAAAACTAAATAAGAATATGTGAATGTGGAAAAGAAGTTAGTATGGGAGAGGAGGTAGGCAATAAAAGAAAGTAGAGGTCAGAGCAATCAGAATGCATTATATACATATATGAAATCATTAAAGAACAATTTAACAAGTGCTGTCGGATGTTGTGGTGGTTCAAAATAAAAATGAACCCCAAAAGGAATGACACTATTAGGAAGCGTGGCTTTGTTGGAGTAGGTGTCGCCTTGTTGGAAGAAATGTGTCACTGTCAAGGGCAGGTTTTGAGGTCTCCTGTGCTCAAGCTACACTCAGTGTGGCACACAGCTGCTTCCTGTTGCCTTCAGATCAAGATGTAGAACTCTCAGCTCCTTTTCCAGCACCGTGTCTGGCTACACGCTGCCATGCTTCTCACCATGATGATAATGGACTAAACCTCTGAACTGTAAGCCAGTCCCCATTAGATGTTTTCCTTATAAGGAAAATGGTCATGGTGTCTCTTCACAGCCATAGAAGCCCTAACTAAAACAGAAGTGGTGGTATACACCTTTAACTCCAGAACTCAGGAGGCTGAGACAAGCAGATATCTGTATGTTTGAGGCCAGCCTAATCTACATAGTGAGTTCAAAGACAGCCAGGGTCTCAAAAAATATAAACAAATAAAAATAAAATAAGTACAGGTTTGCTGTATGGAATGCAGAGATATTTCCTAGAAACTGAGGGTTCTTCTTCTTCTCAGGATGCTTTCTCTAATGTTCATGATTTTGGTACTTAAGTTGGCTTTGGCTTGTTCTCCATAACCTCAGACCCTGGGATAAAGCAAAGCCCCACAAGCACACCCCCTTACTTTGGGAAATGTGTGAGGATTAGCGTGCGTCTCAAGAGGCAGTTTGTCTTTTTCCTGTCTAGCTTGCTCCTGTCTAGCTTGCTCCAGGAGCTGTCGTCTCAAGATGGTGAAAACCGAGCGAAGCAATGTTCTCCCAAACACCTTTGTGGTTTCGTACCGAGGTAGGCTGTCACAGAACTGCGGCACATTGCAGTAGCACAACCACCTTGTGTAGTTCTCCTTGTATCCAGTGATGTCATCATTGGGAGACCTTAGTCTCCGCTGTGATGGAGAGCCAGTAGTTGATTCGATTCAGAAACATCTTGGCCAGCTCAACTGTTGTCTGCCTCTCTTTTGATGGCAAATGACTAAATTTGTACTGCACAAAATTATTCACACCCTGTTCAATACTGGGCTTTTCAAATGGGGGCCTCTTCTCCAAAGAGCCTTCAACCACAGGTTTTCCTCTTTGTAAAATAGACTTTCTCAAGAGCTTGAATAGGTAGAAATAAACTTGTTTGGTATCTGCATCTTCTTCTTTGTGGACACAGGTAAACAGGTACTCCACATCCAACACAATTGCCAGGAGTCTGTTCATTTCCTCCTCTGACACATTCTCCAAGTGGGAAACATGAGCAGCGAGGGCATGGCTCAGCTCCGGCAGGATTCCATCAGACTGACAATTATTTGCTGGAGGTCTGCTCTTGGTGGAGTGGGAGAGGGATTGGGGTTCTTCCAGCCATTGCATTTAAAAGACTCTTCTGCCTTGCAGGCGGAGTACATGCCGAGTTTCTCCAGTTTCTTCGCCCGCAGAGCAGAGCGCAGAGCAGCTGCGCCTTCTTCACTGTGATCCGGGCCGAGCCGCCGCCTCCCGGTCCCTCGGCTGTGCCTGCGCGGCCACCGCGGTCGCTGGCCCGCAGGAAGCAGAGCTCCCGGCGGCGGTGGCCAGGGTCCGGGGGGAGCCGTGCGGGGGCGCGGGCGGCAGTGCGGGGGGGCCGGCCCCGCCAGCCTCGGCCATGCCGCCCCGAGTGTCACCCGCAGCCGCCAGGGTCCCCACGGCGCCGGTGGCGGAGCCGAGACCCTCCCCCCCCCAACACGGCCGCCGCCCTCGTATGTCATTTCTTATTCTTGGATTATAAATATAGCCTACAAATATGGTCACTAGAGTATGGAAAGAATTGTAAACCATTTCCAATTGCTGTTTGATTCAGGAAATGCTCTCTCTCTCTCTCTCTCTCCCTCCCTCCCTCCCTCCCTCCCTCTCTCTCTCTCTGTATTCACATGTATATGGTTATGTATATACATGTGTGTATGTAGTATGATCCTAATTAGTCTTGACATTAAAACCCAGTGTCAGATATTGAGAATAAAAGTTGAAAGATCAGAGAAGCAGAGCAGCAGCCACTAGAAACTTCTTAGATTTATAAGTCCTCAGACCAAATGGGGGACCAAAATCCTGTCTCCACCCACCTTATATTCCTGTCTCTACCTTCCTAGTTCTGGGATCAAAGGTGTGCACCATCACTGCTCTATTTCTCTTTTAAACTGGTTCAATCTTGTGTAGCCCAGGGTAGCCTTGAACTTCTGATCTTGCTTCCTCCTTCCAAGTACTGGGATTAAAGGTGTGTGCCACCATTGTCTGGCCTCTATGGTTAACTAGTGGCTAGCTCCAGCCTCTGATCTCCAGGCTAACTTTATTTGTCATAACACAAATAAAATATCACACAACATGTATGCATTCATGTAGAGGCCTAAAGTTGGTGGTACGTGTATTGCTAGTCACTCTCCTCTTTATTTATTGAGGTAGAATCTCTCACTGAATCTGGAATTTGTTGATTAGCCAGTTTTGTTAGCCATGTTGCTCCAGGAATCTCCTATCTCTGCCTCCTGAGTGCTGCAATTACTGACAGCTTTCATGCCCACCCATCTTATATGGGTTCTGGAATTTTGAACTCTGATCTTTACACTTGCTTGGCCCATCTTGTCAACTGGCCTATCTACCAAGTCCCTGGTTAATGAAACATTTCATTGTTCAAATAAACTATAAATTCAACTTGTCTAAAAGTTTTCATATAACACAATTAAGACAATGACATGTCCTAACACATAACAACAAAGAAAACAAAAACTAATTTTGAAACATCTATTCTATAATGTGGAGTAAAATAATGAACGTAAGTATTTGACACAGAAACATTTTTCCACAGATTTTCTGGAGGTAGCAATGTCATATTTATGTTGGTGAGTCAGACTTGTAGATTTAATACATAAGGAGCTGTGTGACCTGCAGAGGAAACTGTTTAACAACTTGGCATGAGGCATACCTGTGTTTTCTAAATGTACACATTTAAAGAATCATGGAGTAATGCAGAGGGTTTTTTTTTGTCTGTAGCTTTCTTAAATATCTCCTCACATGATTGTCAGAGTAGAGTCTTTCTGGATGTCTCCATCCCATATACGATCTGTATAACACTGGCAGTGAGTATCCTCATAATTCAGCAAATATAGAACAGTGCACTGAAGAAAATAGAGAAATACCAGCTCAACTTCCTAAAAATTGTTTCCCAAAATGGCATTTTAAATTTATTTATTATTTTTTTACAATTTTGTACATATATATACATTATATATAATACATTTTTTATCACATTGCCTTTATTATTCTTTCTTAGTCCCCTTTCCTACCCTGCCTAACACTTTCTTCTTTCCCAGTAAATCCCCTCCCTACTTCCATATCTTTTGGGTGTACCACTACATTTCATTAGGGTTATTTGCATCAACATAGATGCAGGTTGAGGTACAAAAAAGGCATGCTGAAACCATGTTGAAGCTCCATCTTCAGATAGTGGGTTCCGTATTACCATGAGGAACCACAGCAGACTCCAACAAGGACATCATTTAGGCAATACTGCTTACCTATCTGAAGTTGTACTTCATTTTTGCTGGGAAAAGAAAAACTTATCCAGGGATAATTTCTAAATCATTATTCCAAGATGTATCAGATAAAAATCTATCTAACACTATAAACAGCAGGCTAACTGTACTCAAGTTTGTACATCATAATATACCCCTAGACTTGGGCTGTAGTAGATGTTTCATGTGGCTCCTGGCTGATGTATCTAGTTACTCCTGCAGAATTATAAGCTGGTTGAAGGTACAGCTCAAGCCTTATCCAACTATGTATGTTTATATAGCACAGAATCTAAAAGACAGTAGGTATTCGATAAACCTCTATTGAACATTTACTAACTGAATATGCAAATAAATATAATGATCATTAATCACCAAATTGAATTGATATATGCTGTGGGATGTCTTTCTGTATGCTGTGAATATGCGTTGCTCCCATTGGTTAATAAATAAAGCTGCTTTGGCCTATGGCAGAGCACAATGGAACATGGCAGGAGATCCAAGCAGAGATACAGGGAGAAGAACGGTGGAGTCTGGGAGAAGTCAGCCAGCAGCCCAAGGAGCAAGATGCCAGCAGACTGGGAATGCCATGGCCACGTGGCAATACATAGATTAATAGAAATGGGTTAATTTAAGTTGTAAGATCTAGCTAGTAATAAGCCTGAGCAATAGGCCAAATGGTTTGTAATTAACATCAAGCCTCTGAATCATCATTTACAAGCAACTGTGGGACAGGGTAGGACAGAGAAAAGTTTACAAATGGCACCCAACATGCCACCCATACATCCACATAAAATCTGAGAAAGCTTTAAAAAGTTTCTAATGCATAGAAACAGAGCCACACTGGGTTTCCTAGTCTCCCATGCCAGCCACAAGGCCCACAAAATGGATTCAGTCTCCAACCACCATGAGTTAAGCTGCATGGTAGACTCCTGTTGCCTCTCACATGGGTCACAATACAGAGAGGCTTCTCCCAGCCACTGCCTGCAGGCTTAAGCTACCAGCATAAGCTCCAGCAGGGATCTGCTGGGCTGGGTTAAGGTTTTTGCTTATATAAACAAAGGCTTAAGAAACACAGAAAACAGATTCAAACAGAAAAGGCCTCTAAATGGGTCATAGTATGTTTAAAAGATATGCTTAGGCTTGAGAGAGAAAAGAGAAACAAATATATACAGCCTTAAATTAAAATATAGATTTAAAATAGTAATATAAAGTTCTTAGGAAAAATAAAATAGTATAAAGGAAATGGGTCACATAAAGATGGAAAAAGTACAGAAAAATCTGGATTATATATATTCTTATGCTGTCTTTAAAATTTTTGACTGCTATAAGACATTTGATTATAAAAGCTGTTGTATTAAACCAACCTACATATTTTAAAAATATCTTGACTCCAAAATTTAAATCAAAAGGTATGCCACTTTGGAGGAGAGTCAGGTTTTCTAGGTATACAAAAATGTATTTCTGATAGATAAGTAATCATCAAACACTTCAAATACCTACAGAATATGGCATTTAAAATGTTTTAAAAACTTAGACTTTTCTTGACAGTGAGACATGTCTGCTCCTGGCAGCACCAATTACTTCAAAGAGGATGATGGGCATCAAAGAAACACCATAGGAGATTGCTTTCATTGTGATAAGATTAGCCATTTGGGCAAGAAATTGCTTTTGCCTCGACTGCTTGACTGTATGCTATATAAACTGGACATGCAGGACCCTCAGAAAAATGACTGCTGAACTTTGTCAAAATGAGGTGGAATGCTGAAGACACTTTATGCTGGAGAGGTTGTGGAACTAGGGGAACTCTCCTCCACTGCTGGTGGGAATGCAAGCTTGTACAACCACTTTGGAAATCAATATGGCGCTTTCTTAGAAAATTGGGAATCAATCTCCCCCAAGATCCAGCTATACCACTTTTGGGCATATACCCAAGAAATGCTCAATCATACCACAAGAGCACTTGCTCAGCTATGTTCATATCAGCATTGTTTGTAATAGCCAAAACCTAGAAACAACCTAGATGCCCTTCAACTGAAGAATGGATAAATAAATTGTGGCACATATACACAATGGAATACTACTCAGCAGAGAAAATCATACGGTTTGCAGACAAATGGATCGATCTAGAAAAAATCATCCTGAGTGAGGTGACCCAGACTCAGAAAGACAAATATGGTATGTACTCACTCATAGGAAGATGCTAGATGTGGAACAAGGATGACTGAACTGCTACTCACATCACCAGTGAGGCTACATGGAAAACGAGACCCCAAAAAAGACACGGAGAAATGGATGAGATCTACATGAACAGCCTGGTCATGAGTGGGAACAATGAAGTGCGACGGTCGAGGGAAAGAGAGTGGGAGATCCTAGCTGGATCAAGAAAAGAGAGGGAGAACATGGAATAGGAGACCATGGTAAATGAAGACCACATGAGAAGGGGAGGAAGCAGAGAGCTAGGGAGGCCCACGGAGATCCACAAAGATACCCCCACAAAAGACTGCTGGCAATGGTCGAGAGACGGCAGGAACTGACCCACTCTGGTGATGGGATGGCCAGACACCCTGTTAGTTGTGCCATAAACCCCATCCAAGGAAGGTCTGAGGAATCTGGATGCAGACATCCACGGCTGGGTCCCTGGTGGAGCACTGGGAATCTAATTAGTGAGAAAGAAGAGGGTTTATATGAGCGAGAATTGTTGAAGCCAAGGTTGGATAAAGCACAGGGACAAATAACCAAATGAATGGAAGCACAGGATCTATGAACCAAAGGATGAGGGGCCCCCAACGGGATCAGGCCCCCTGAACGGGTGAGACAGTCATTTGGCTTGATCTGTTTGGGAGGCAGCTGTGTGTTGGTGCCGGGTCCTGGGCTCTTTGCATGAGTTGGCTGTTTGAATCCTGGGACCTATGCAGGGACGCTTGGCTCGGTCTGGGAGGGGGGGACTAGACCTGGCTAGACTGAGTCTACCAGGTCGATCCCGGTCCTCGGGGGAGACCTTGATCTGGAGGAGGTGGGAATGGGGGATGGGGTGGGAGGAGGGGGAGGGGGGCGAGAGTGGGAGAACAGGGGAGTCTGTGGCTATTATGTTGAACTAAATGATGTTGTAAAATAAATTTACTAAAAAAAAAATAAATTAAAAAAAATGAGGTGGAATGGTCTTCAGGGTTCCTGCTTCACAGAAGAAACTGTCAGATATTCTACAGAACACAGAGGAAAGTGACTGACAAAATTTCATCCTTCACTAAAAAGACTGCCAGATACTCTAGGTCATGGTATGTTTAAAAGATATGCTTAGGCTTGAAGATGGATGCCCCAATGTTGCAGAGGAACTTTCGGTGACTGTCCAGATAGTCAGATGTCTCTATCATTTCTAGAGTTTTGGAAGTTGCTTGCAATGCACTTCCTGTTTACTCAGGTAATATTATATCCTTCTGGGGTCTTTGATGGAGTTGAAGACTAGATAGTTATAACTATAATTATAGTTTTTTCTTAGTTATGATAAAAGATAAATTAGATATGAAACTTTAGACTCACAAAGATAGGATAGATGATAGAATAGTTTCTTTAATTTTGGCAAATGCAAATAGACTAGATATTTGAACTGTAATTCTTGCTTGATAACTGTTTTGTTATATGTAATTTTACTATGTTAAAGTTAAACCCTTCCTTTTTGATTAGACAGAAAAGGAGAAATGGTGTGGGATGTCTTTCTGTATACTGTGAATATGTGTTGCTCCCATTGATTAATAAAAAAAGCTGCTTTGGCTTATGGCAGGGCAGGATGGAGCAATGCTGGAGATCCAAGCAAAGATATAGGGAGAATGGTGAAGTCTGGGAGAAGTCATCTATCTACCCAAGGAGCAAGATGACAGCAGACTGGTAACTCCACAGCCATGTGGAAATATATAGATTAATAGAAATGGGTAAATTTAAGTTGTAAGAGATAGTTAGTAATAAACCTGAGCAATAGGCCAAATGGTTTGTGATTAATATCATCAAGTTGCTGAATGATTATTTACAAGCAGCCACAAGACAGGGCAGAACAGAGAAAAGCCTCTGTTTACAGATCTGCCTTAATGTTTAATTGATTTTTATTCTTCATGTTAAAAGGCAAGAGTTTAGATACATTACAGATTCATATTTTTAAAGTGAGCTCAAGAGGATATTGTTAAAAATGTGGCTGATATCAGTATTATTTTTCCATTTGGATTTTCCTTAATTATTTTCCAACAGTGTTTCAGAGGCCTCAGATGGGTTCCAGCATCATTAAAGTTCAAAATTAAATCTGAAAAGATAATAGTAAACAAAATTATTGAAAATTTCAATTTCTTCTTTGGATAATTCAAGAGCAAATAACTTGTTATCTCAGGATTCACCTTGCACTGAGTTGTTTCTACACATTGACTTGAAGAAATATGACCCTTAGAAAGTAGATACATTTTATAAACACATTTGGTACCCATGTTTCATTGCTGTTCTTTTTTTATACTTTTAATTTAGAAAGCAATATCCTCTGAGACTCAGGATAGCAAATATGGCAGGCACCTACCAGGTGTTAGGACAACTAACCTACTTGCAGCTTGTTTTGAATGTTGGTAAAGACTCCATTGAATGACAGTGATCAAGGAACTCAGAAAGAAAAAATCCCTATGTTCTCTTTCATTTGGAGATCCCACCTCTCAATATTTGTATAGATGTAAATAAAGAGGTATGAGAGTGGATATAGGCAACGTACCTAAATAAGAGACCTTGAATTGGAACAAAAATATTGAGAAAGACAGGGATGTGGAGGCAAATAATATAGTTGATATCAAATCAGAAAGGAGGCTATGGAGATAGAAAGAAACAAAGGAGGAGAGGTGGATAAGAGATGAAAGGGGAAGAGAAATAAAAACATAATATAGTTCTTTATATGCTAATAAAATCTTTTAAAAAGAGACTCACTATGCTTTCATGCCTTCAACTCAATATAGAGAGTTGTAGTCTTAAAATATTGCTACATATATATGTTCTTACATAAAGTAGGAATTGTTGCCACCAGGTTACAATTTGTGTTATTGTCGGATAAATTATAATTAAAGAAATTTTTTAAACATTTAAAATGTTTTCTTTAGGTTTATTTTATGTTTGTTAAACACCGAACTTCCTCTAAAAATTTCATGTGCTAAGCTAGGTGGGTTATCTGGATTCTTACAAAAGCTTGCAGGAATCATAGAAGGAGAGAAAGAAAATTCAGAAAACAAATGTGGACCAAGACTGAGAAAGGAGGGTGAAAATTATGAAGCAAGCCTAGACTACATAGTGAAACTATATATCAGGAAAAAAAAAGACTAGAGATATAGATTGGTGGTACTTTCCTAGTTTGTACAAGGCCTTAGGCTAAATCATCAGTGTCACAAAAATCTTTAAATAATATAAAATTATAAATTACATAATAATGTTATATATAGTGCTGAAATTATTAAAATTTGTGTATAATATATTGTTATACTTTATATATACATACATATATGTATATATATATATATATGATCAGGTAGTATTTGTATAATTATATATTGTAGTGATACTTTGGGTGATATTTTGGGTATTTCCCAAAATATTGTGTACCCTAATAAACTTATCTGGGGTCAGAGAACAGAACAGCCACTTGACACAGAGGCCAGAAAATGGTGGCACACACACCTTGAATCCTAGCATTCTGGAGGCAGAGATCCATGCGGATCTCTGTGAGTTCAAAGCCACACTGGAAACAGCCAGGCATGATGACACACGCCTTTAATCCCAGGAAGCAATGGCAGGAAGCAGAAAGGTATATAAGGTATGAAAACCAGGAGCTAGAGCCAGTTAAGCTTTTAGGCTTTTAACAGCAGTTAAGATTCATTCTGGATGAGGACTCAGATATGGTGGTATTTTATTTGTACTGAAATGTGATTTTAATTGTATGTTAATAAAGTTGCCCCGGGGTCAGAGCTATTAGAGCCATAGCAAGAGTGTGGCGGTGGTGGCGCACGCCTTTAATCCCAGCACTTGGTAGACAGAACTAGGTAGATCTCTGTGTGTTCAAGGATACAGCCAGCATTGGAGACACACACCTTTAATCTCAATCCCAACCATAGAAGACCTGGAAGTCTCTACAGACAGGCAGTGATGAGGCAGTCATGTGTTTGGGTTTACAACCAATGAGAAGGCAGGACAGAAAGACTATATAAAGACAAACATACAGGGAGTAGGTCTCCTTTTTGGAGAGGTCTCTTGGCTAGCTGCAGCAGGCAGGTAAGGCTCTTAGCTCTGATCTCTTGGCTTTCTTCCTTGCATTGGTTCTGTGTTTCTTATTTAATAAGACGGTTGGTTACATCTACACTCAGAGAATTCCAGTCTTGAGGAAACAGGATCAGCTGAGGAATTGGTGAGGTGAGGTTAGCTGTGGCTGGTTCTACTTCTCTGATCTTCCAGCATTCAGCCCAATAATTGGCACCAGGTTTGTTTTTACTAATAAGACCTTTTAAGATTCGTGCTACAATATATATAGAGAGTGAACAACAGAAAGAAGACAAAACAGCAGCCAAGGATTCAACAGCAGCTTCGAGAGGTATGCAGATGACCCAGGGGGAATCCCTGCTATTCTCTAGCCAGCTTTTTCAAGTTACAACTTGAAGATGGCATCTAGCTCAAGATGGTCCTGCCCCCAGTCTTTCTTGACCTTTATTATTTGGTCTTTGTGATTAATCCTGGAGGCTTTCCTAACCCATGGCCTGGACTCGTTCCCTTGATTGTTACCTGGCATAACCATGAGCTAGATATTTCTGCTTAAGGTATTCCATCTTGCTTGCTGTTTTGGGTAATTCTTTCTATAGAAGATTTGAGCTACAAAACACTTCTCAGTGTTCTGTGATGTAAAATGACAGATATACTGACCTTATAATTATTTTTTTCAATGTGGATATAAAAATGATTTTTAGATGTATTTGAGGTCTTGCCTTTTGGTCAGAGATGATATACTTTCAAAACAGCATTTCATTTGAATATACTAATTCTGTTACTTACTTGGTAAAGTATGTTGAATACTTGCAATATGCACAGCATTGTGAAGAATAAACACACATAAATCTAGGTTCAATTCTTTAGAATAGGGAAAGGATGTATTGACATCTGTTATATGAAACAAATAAAAGAGCAAAAGAATAGATTGTTTTAATTAATTAAGATGAAAACATCTTAAATGTTTAGGGATAAAAGTGACTTTTAAGAGGAAGTCTGCATCAAGGGAACAAAACCATAATTCTGAACCGGACAATTGCCACTGCAAGAGGAGATGCTAGAAAGCCGAGGCTAGTAGGGGAGAGACATACACAATTGTGCCATTGCAAAAGATGAACATGAACTAAGCATTTTCTGAGACTCACTGTTTTTGGATCTTATGGCAAGAATGAAAGGTGAATGTACATGTTTCAAGTGCCGATTCGGTAATATCTGCTGAAGAACATATCCTAAAAATAGGAAAAGCTGAAATCAGTGACTCCTGGTCCTTTGTGGAAAGTCTTCATCTTTTAGTGAGTATACATTCTGTCATTATTGTGTAGAACTCAGAATTCAAAATTGTACTGTCAACTAGGTGTGGTGATACACACCTGTAGTGCCAGTACTTGGCAGGCAGAGGTGGGTGAGGATCATGAGTTTTAGGCTAATATGGGCTACATAGCATGGCCTGCTCTCAAAAAAATTCACAGTAGCTTGACATTATATTTGTGATTAATTGTCTTAATGTGGTGAATCTCACATACCATTTGTGATAGGCTGATAATGACTCCTAAAGATATACCTACCTCTGGAACCTGTGAATGTTACTTTATAGGATGAGGTATTGTATAATTTGACACATCAAGTCAGTATGGAAGACAGTCATGTAAAGTACAAAGGATCTAGCATCTCATTTTCAACTGAATATAATGTTATTTCATTCTTCTCAAACATGACTTCTTTCTTAACTTCTTAAAGTACCTTAGCAATTTTATAGTTACAGTTTAAATGAAGCTTTTGTTTTGAATCTATTGAAGGTTCTCCTTATGAATCTGAATTGTTCTATATGTATTATTCTATTGTTATCTGAAGGAAATTCTTTAGGAAAATCACACTTCACTCACAGTGAATAGAGAAAATGATAGTCAAATTAAAATCTGTTTTTACCTCTGTGAAAGCCTGTTTCAAATGGTTTCCATTTGACCATCTTTAGTCATTGCCTTCCCTGAATTCCACAGCCTAGAATTTGAATGGGGCACACCCTATCACCTGGTTGAGAGTGATCACATGACAGAGAGAATGCCACATCTTGTCAGGAAGGATTGGTTCAAGGACTGTCAAGAATTCCAAACTGGGATAATGAGAACAGAAACTTGGGCTTTGGCCTGAACTCTTAGCAAACATCTGTTCATTCACTTAACAAATATTTGTTGAAACTCTACTGTGCAGACAATCCTTGTATACTTATAGATAGAAAACTCCCTGCTCGTGGGAAGCTAACCCCACTGAATCAGATAAACAAATAAAACATAACATTTGTAGAACTAAAAACTGCTAAAAACAAAAATAAGAAAATAGAGTTCTAAGCTAATAAGCAGTTTGCCTGAAGCTAGTGTTGGTGCTGTTGGAGAAGGGGGCCAGTGTGAAAGGGAAGAAGCCAGTTCTGATGGTAGAATCTAACTTCCCTTCAGCTTTCATGAATCAAGGGGCTTGACTCCCTTTCTTGTTCAAGCTTGTCTGGGTGTTCATTGCCTATACTTAAAAGATATCCAGTGAGTATACAGTGTAGTGGGTAGCCATTCCAGCTTGGATCTGAAAGTTACAACCCCCATTGAGACTCTGGAAACTGTCATGCCTACGAGGTGGGGTGAGGGGAGGCGCCTGGAGACCTGAGAGCTGGATGGGCCAGGGCTCTCTCTGTGCCCGGACGCTGAACAGAGCTCCGGAGAACACCACTGGACTGTGATACACCTTCCCCATACCCTGCGACCTACTTTTCACTTAATTTGTGAGTTACGCCATTAAATAAATATCCTTTTAACTACGTGGAGTGGCCAAAATAATTTCTCCAATATCTGGCGCTCACGTGGGGCAAACTCCAAAGGCCTGGGCGGCTACCGGTCTCTCCTCCCTAGCTGGCGGGTACCTAAACCCGCCTGCAAAGTTCCATATAACCAGGGAACACCTACACGGTTCCATTCCTGAAAAAGGGAGCAGCTAGTCCGATCTCAATTCCCTAGCTTAGCCCCAGACCAGCGAAAGAGGCAGGGGAGTGCTAGCTCCGATTTCCGCCATCTCCGCCATTTCCACCATTTCAGCCATCTCCGACTCCAGCCAAGATCACCAGCAGGCCCCGTTTTGGAGCTGTACCAACGCCACCTGCTGGCTGAAAGTGCTACTACATGCCCCAAAACCCACGAAAGGTAAGCATATTGTTTCAAATAAAGGTACTTGATAATTTTACACCTTAAAATTGACTAACAAATTTTGAGTAATTCGTGTAATATGGCCGACAACATTATCTCACAAGAATTTAAAAACCTTTTTGCCTGTATGATGAATGACATCTTCCTGGAAATATATGACATTCCTAAGGCATATCTGGGATATACCATTTTGGCATTCACACAGTGTTCAAACACTGGTTTAAGAACAAAGATGAGTCATTATTGGGACTGATACAGGCTTTAAAAGATAGCAATGAAGGCTTACAGAAAAAGGTTCTCTCTCTGGAATCTGCTTTAAAAGATAGCAATGAAGGTTTACAGAAAAAGATTCTCTCTCTGGAATCTGCTTTAAAAAATAGCAATGAAGGCTTACAGAAAAAGATTCTCTCTCTGGAATCTGCTAACCAGGATTTACAGGCTTTCAAAGATAGTAATGAAGGCTTACAGAAAAAGATTCTTTCTCTAGAATCTGCTAATCAGGATTTACAAAACAGGCTTGTACCCAAAAATTGATTTTATTGATAATAAATATGAATATTTAATGGATAGAACACTAACTCTCCAGAGTGAAGTTTTGGCTACTCAGACAGTATATAAGGAAGAAAGATTATCGTTAATTGATAGGATAAGGTCCATGGAATCATGTGTTTCTGAGGAACATAAAAACTTCTATGATTCCATGAGAAATCTGGAGTCCCTTGCAAGAGAGGAGGTTCACTCCCTAGAACAGACCCTAGGTGCTCGTTTGCAAGCCCTAGAAGAAACTCTCAGTAAACATGACAAGGGAACTAATAAGCAGAAGGTCAAGACCATAGAGGTTGTAACATCTCCAAATGGCTCTCATACAATGGCTTATCCTGTTATCGCCCATGAGAAGCCAGCAGATGACATACACCCCAAGCCATATATGACATATACATTACAACCAATTTCAACAAGGGACTTTAAAAATATAAAGGAAGCAGTAGTTACGTATGGGATACACTCCACATATGTAAGACAGATGTTAAATTCGTGGTCTACCTCACATAGAATCATTCCAGATGACTGGCATCAGTTAATTTCAGCTGTCCTAGAATATAGCCAGCAGTTACAGTGGAAAAGCTGGTTGAGAGAAGAGGCAAAAAATTTAGAACAATAAGGTAAAATCAGAGGTTTTGTGATCTCCCAAGATCAAATACTTGGTGAGGGATGTTTCGCTGACAGGAATATACAAGCCACTTATGATGAGCATACAATATCCCTATGCCATACAGCAGCTCTAAATGCTTGGGAAAAAATTCCAGAACCTGGAAAACCAACTGAGGTATACACAAAGATATTTCAGGGACCGCACAAACCCTTCACTGATTTCTTACAAAGGCTGAACACAGCTATAACAAGAGCTGTGTCAGACAAAGAATTAAGAAAAGTATTAACTGAGTCCTTGGCATTTGACAATGCAAATGCAGAATGCAGAAGAATACTTACACCATTAAAGATCAGATCAGCTCCTTTGGAAGAATGGATTCAATATACTAATGGTGTTCAGTCTCTTAACTACAGTAATGAGGCTTGGATAGGAGAGACAAATCCCAGAGGTGAAAGAAGGCCCCATAGTACCAAATGTTTTAAATGTGGTACACCAGGTCATATAAGTAAAAACTGTACATGGGGTACTCCTAGAAGTAATACTCCTTCTAGGAATAGCCTAAACAGGAGACCCCAACCACCTCCTGGATTATGTAGAAGATGTGGCAAAGGCCGACACTGGACCAGTGAGTGAAGATCAAAAATAGATATACAAGGCAACCCTTTACTGGTGGGAAACGCCTCAGGGGGCCTCTTGCAGGCCCCCAAACCAAATGTAGTACGAACATTCCCAGACACTGTGGAAGAAATTCCTCTCCATGACAACTGAATAAACCAATGCCTAATGTAAAAACCGATACCGCAATGGATGATAAAACAGCTTTGATAGATGGATCACAGTTTACAAAGAACACTATAAAACAAATATTTTGGCAGACTTCCATAAATGAACAAAGACCAAAGCTTAGAATTCGAATTAATGGCCTGGTTCTGGAGGGCCTGGTAGACACAGGTGCAGATGTGACTATAATTACACCAAAATCATGGCATCTGAATTGGCCTCTTCAAGAGGTAGATGTCCAACTTTTAGGGATTGGCACCCTATCTCAGATAAAACAGAGTTCGAGATGGGTTGAATGCATAGGGCCAGAAGGACAGAGAGGAAGGCTGAAGCCATATGTTGCAAATGTAGCAGTAAATCTTTGGGGCCGAGATCTGTTACAGCAGTGGAATACCCAGATTAAAATTCCTACACTTTCAGAAAAGGAATACAGACCAATGCATGTTTCTAGGAATAATATCATAACATGCTATAAAAATCAGTCACCAACCATTCAGGCTGTTCACAGAGCATGACTGTTGTTGAACTCTCAGAAGCACCAACTGCCTTACCTTTAAAATGGCTAACTAATAAACCTGTCTGGGTTGGACAATGGCCTTTGACAAAAGAGAAGCTACAAGCTTTAGAACAGCTGGTTCAAGAGCAGTTAAATGCTCAACACATTGAAGAATCTACCAGCCCTTGGAATTCTCCTGTATTTGTTATTAAAAAAAATCTGGTAATTGGAGAATGCTGACAGATCTGAGAGCTATTAATAAAGTAATTCAGCCAATGGGCTCCCTACAGACTGGGATGCCTTTGCCCTCTCTGCTACCCAAAGAATGGCCTATAATAGTTATTGACTTAAAAGACTGTTTCTTTACCATACCTTTACAAGAAAATGATAGAGAAAAATTTGCCTTCACAGTACCTAATTATAATAATTCTCAGCCAGTCAAGAGATATCAATGGAAGGTCCTCCCACAGGGAATGTTAAACAGTCCTACTTTGTGCCAATACTTTGTGCAGAAACCATTGGAGATAATTCGTGTAAAGTTTCCACAATCCATAATTTATCACTATATGGATGATATCCTATTAGCTGATCCAAAGTTAGATACATTAGAAAGCAAGTTTGAAGAAGCAAAAAAAGTTTTGCCTCACTGGGGACTGCAAATTGCTCCTGAAAAAATACAAAGAGGAGATTCTATTAATTATTTAGGATATAAGATAGAGCTACAAAAAATTAGACCCCAAAAGGTACAACTAAGAAGAGATAGATTGAAGACTCTTAATGATTTTCAAAAGTTATTAGGAAGCATTTCCAACTTACTGGGTATCATGGGAATACCCAAAGATGGACTACAAAATTTGGCTAATACTCTAGAAGGGGACAAAGAATTAAATAGTCCAAGAGAATTACCAGCCGAAGTTGAGAAGGAATTGGCTCTAGTAGAAAAGACAATTCGAGAAGCACATGTGGATCGTGTGGATCCAGAACTTAAATGCATTCGTGTCATATTCCCCTCCAGACATTCCCCAACAGGTATTTTGATGCAGAGGGAAGATATTATATTGGAATGGATATTCCTACCACGTAAACCAAATACGAAATTAAAGACTTATATAGAAAAGATCTCTGATTTGATTCAAAAGGGTAAATTAAGACTTCGCCAGTTGACAGGAATGGACCCAGCAGAAATTGCAGTACCATTAACTAATGAGGAAATTTCATCACTATGGAAAGATAATGAATACTGGCAGAGAGCCTGCAGTAACTTTTTGGGAGAGATTAACAACCACTATCCCAAAAGCAAGAGAATAGAATTCATAAAGAAGACTGAATGGGTCCTACCTCACATTGTACGACAAAAGCCAATTTCTGGAGTCCTCACATTCTATACTGATGCAAATAAATCAGGGAAAGCATGATATAAATCAGGAGACTTAAGTAAAGTGGTACAAAGTCCATATAGCTCTGTACAAAAGGTAGAACTGTATGCCATTCTTATGGTACTGATGGACTTCACAGAACCCCTCAATATAGTCACTGACTCTCAATATGCAGAGAGAGTTGTTTAACATATTGAAACTGCTGAATTTATTCCTTATAATACAGAATTAACTTCATTATTCATACAATTGCAGGAAATCATTAGAAAAAGGGAACATCATATATATATAACACATATCAGATCCCATACAGGTCTGCCAGGACCTTTAGCACAAGGTAATGATGAGATTGATCAGTTACTAATAGGTAATGTGCTAGAAGCCTCAGAATGTCATAAGAAATACCATGTAAATAGCAAAGGTTTAAAGAAGGATTTCTCCATCACTTGGCAACAGGCTAAGGATATTGTGAAAAAATGTCCTACTTGTTCCATCTATAACCAAACTCCATTACCTGCAGGGAGTAATCCAAAAGGTATACAAAGAAATGAAATTTGGCAGATGGATGTGTTTCATTTTGCAGAATTTGGAAGATTAAAGTATGTACATCATACCATTGACACCTATTCAGGATTTCAATGGGCAACTCCTATGAGTTCTGAAAAGGCTGATTCTGTGATTACACACCTATTAGAAGTTATGGCCATCGTGGGAACACCTGTACAAATTAAGACAAACAATGCCCCATCATATGTCTCCAATAAAATGAGACAATTCTTTGCTTATTACAATATAAAGCATGTTACAGGTATACCACACAATCCCACAGGCCAAGCAGTCATAGAGAGATCCAATCGAACTTTAAATGATATGCTAAATAAACAGCAACAGGTAACAATGACTCCTAGGAATAGACTGCATAGTGCTTTATTAACCTTGAATTTTCTCAATGCTAATGAGAAAGGAACAACAGCTGCGGAGAGACATTGGACGACAGACAAAACTCCTGAGCTAAACCAACCAGTTTATTTCAAGGATGTACTGACCTCAGAATGGAAACCTGGATATGTTCTACGTTGTGGAAGGGGTTTTGCCTTTGTTTCTGCAGGAGAAGAAAATCTATGGATACCAACAAAATTAATAAAAATTCGATTCGAACAGGAAAAACCCCTTGATGAAGAGAAGTAAAAGATCATCCACCAATGTGACATCTCTACAAGTTGTAAGAAAAATTAACAATCAAAGGGTGGGGTAGGGTTCTGTTTTTGTCTTTCCAGGATAATGGAAATACCCATCTTCCAAAACTCATAAGGCCTTGGATATCTGGATGTTTACAGCAGAAAGGAAGAATCTATTGGTACCAATCTACACATGGTAAAATCTCACTGTCTAACATCTATCTCTCTATCAATCTAGAAAAGTTGTGGTTCCAATTCAATTATAAGCCAAGCTGGGTTTGGAGATGGAATTGGCTCACTCCTTCTCTAAACCCAAGAATATTGCTAAAAGAAAAGTTTGAGAGATTCTTCAGTCCCATATCAGAAGAGCCCTCTGGTGTGAGACAGAAGTAAACCAATAAAAAGGGACCATTGTCTTCTAAATTCTAATTCTCTCCATCCCTACTCTTGATTTCTCAGAATCCTTTCTTACATGCTATGTCCTCTTTAAATCCAAACCTCCCATATTTGATAACAAATAAGTTTTTCCAATAGCAATCTCAGAAGTTTCCAGAAGGAAGATGGGGCCCCAACAACAACAACTCTACCCAATCCAGAATGATGCCATGGTAATCATCATCATACTACACTTCTTGCCAGAATTTCAGACAATCTTACCCATTACTCTAAAACTTGCTGCAGAACCTACAGTTAGTCTAACTGAGATTTAACTATCTGAGCTTTCTCACAGTACCCAACAGAGATAACATCACCCCCTAAATGGCAGGAAGCAATTCTAAGAAAACGACGCCCCTTCTCCCTTAGGTTTCATAATTCTCAGGGTTATGGATGACGGTTATAGGGTTGGGGGTAGAAGAAAATATTAGACTCAGTATTGTAAAAAAAAAAAGGGGGGGGGAGAAGAAATGGAATGGATAGGTATAAGATATCATGGTAAATCATTGTATATACTAGTAAACAAATTTAGTAAAATAGCAACCTTAGATAATTTGCACTGTTATAGATTCTTATATGTTGATACAAATGTAAACTATCTTTATACTCCTGTTTAAGATAATTTTTATATTGATACAAATACAGAACTATATTTGTTATAATGTACATATATTTCTACTCTTATTTGAAACATTTTTATATTGATACAAATGTAAATTTATATCTGTCATACTTTATATATGTTCTACTTCTGTTTAGGATATTCGGTATCATATTGCATATCGCACTATATATTCCTATTTCTGTTATAAATATCTTGTGTATTGTCACAATTTTGAAGTCATTGTTCTTCACAATACATTTGCTTATAGACTGTTTACCTTGTTTATGTGAAGCCTTAGTCCTTAGGTTATTTCAGTAGATAAGACTTATAGATTTATAGTCACCTATGCCTGTCATCTCTATAGTTACGTTAGTTAGGTTATCCATATTTACAGATACATAGGTCAGATGGACAGGTAATCTTCAAACACTTCATAGACCTAGAGAATATGGCATTTAAATAACTTAGAATTCTGTTGACGTGAGACACAATTGCTCCTGGCTGCACCAATTGATCCCAAGAGAATGTTGGGCTTCTAAGACATTTCCATTTGGAAGTTTGTCTTTTTGGCACAAAATGGCCTACTGGGCAAAGAACTGCCCTTGCCTTGATGGCTGACAGTACAAATATAATGCTGTCCTTTCTGGACAAGCGGGACACAAGGAAAGCGACCACTGTACTCTGCCAAGACAGGGTAAGATGGTCTCTCATAATTCCTGCTTCTAAAAATGGTCTGTCAGATACTCTAGGACTGTAGCCAATTTAAATGCACCAACAATGCTGAGAAACATTAGGTGACTGTCCAGGCTGCCAGCTGTCTTGGTCTACTTTTGCAAGATTCCCGAAAGTTGCTTGCATCCATCTACCATTTCTCAGGTACCATTATGTTCCTTCTCAGGTCTTTGATGTGGTTGAAAACTAGATAGTTGTAATTTCCTCAGTTATGATAAAAGATAAGTTAGCTATAAAACCTTAAACTCACACATATAAGATAGATAGGACATCTTCTTTAATATTGTAACTATAATTCTTGCTCGGTAATTGTTTTGTTATATGTAATTTTACCATGTTAAAGTTAAAACCTTCCTTTTTAAAAAAAGAAAAAAACGGGAAGTGCTGTGGATATTGCTCTATATAAATAAAACACTGATGGCCAGTGACCAGGCAGGAAGTAGGTTACCAGGCAGAAGTAGGTGGGACAAGGAGAGAGGAAAATTCTGGGAAGCAGAAGGCTGAGGGGGAAGACACTGCAGTCACCACCAGGACAAGCAACATGTAAAGACTCTGATAAGCCACCAGCCACGTGGCAAGGTATAGATTTATAAAAATGGGTTAATTTAAGATATAAGAACAGTTAGCAAGAAGCCTGCCACGGCCATACAGTTTATAAGTGATATAAGCGTCTGAGTGATTATTTTATATGTGGATTGTGGGACTGCGGGGCTTGGGGAACCTGGAGAGAAGCCCTCCAGCAACAATACAGTCCTTAGTCTTTAACCCGTATTTTTGTCCACAGCTAATGAATCACCAAGGATTATCATTCTTGTATAAGCAACAGCTTTATCATGATTATCACCAATATCCTACCTAGATCTTCAGGTTAATTATGTAACTAATTCTTTTTTAACATAATATTTAACTCCAACCCTTCCCTGTAATTCCTTCCAGATCCATTTCACCCCTTCCCAACTTCATGTCATCTTTTAATTTTTTTTTATAACTACAATTGTTATGCATATATGTGGAACCATCCACTAGAGTGTAGTTGATTTACAGATGAACAAACACTTAAAACATTTACCTCTCCCAGTAGACATCAACTACTTACTAATAGTTCTTCATCTAAAGATAGGGTTCCTAAGTCCCTTCCTCCCTCTATGTTGGAAGGTTGACTGACTAGCTTTTTCTTATGAAGGTCTTGTATAGGAAGCCATAGCTGCTGTGAGTTCATGAGTGCATGGGGCCCTGGTATGTTCAGAAGACACTGTTTCACCCCTTCTTCCCCAAACTCAGGTTCTCACTATCTTTGCACTACCTCTTTATTGATCCCCTGAGGCTTGGTAACTAATTTTCACAGTCTCTGTTTATTAACCACTTTACAGACCACCATAGTAGAGATCATTTAAAAATACAGAATTGCACAACTCACACAAATAAGAGTCTTAAACATTGCAAATTGGCCTCTGTTGAATGTATTCTGAAGATCAAATGTGATCTCTCAGCTCTCTGCACCTTCTTCCATTTGGTTCCTGTTCACTACCACCACACTATGGTAGGATCCTGCATTTCTCAGATGAATTCCCTCCATTAATTGGGATGGTTTTATCACCATTTACTAAATGTCATGTGCCCAAGTCAATGAATACTGGTCATGCAATGTCTTTGAAACCTTGTATTAGAATGCCCCCACCCTGCTATTCCTCATTACTTACTACTCTAAGGCTCAACTCCAGCTTCCAGCTGTGCCCTGAATCCATTAGGATACAAACAGATGCAAGGATTAAAAGGAACATTAGAATTAAAATGAAATCAGGAACACTAAGGCAGAAAACTAAGAGGGCTTGCCACTGAATATGAAATAGTCACACTAGCCAGAGAAGAGGAAGAATGGGGCTCTGGGAAAACAAAGCCAGTCTCAGCAGTCTATCACTGGCTGCTGTGGAACCCCTAGGTTGGACTAAGGGAATATGACAAGAGCATGTGGATTCCCACTGGCTTAGCCCATGATATACCCAAATAATTAACCACCTTCAATAGAAATTCCTTTGTTCATTCTACATTTTCTACCATAAATTGTATAAAAAGCTTCTAGTCAAATATCTAAATGGCAACTCTCTCTTGAGACCCTTCACAAGAAAAATTGATTTCTCTTTACAATTTGGGAGGTATGGTGCCCAACATTTATCATCACCAAAGTCTTCACTGAGTCAGTGCCTACAGGTCCTTTGTCTTGGGAATCTGAAGAATTAATTTCATGGAAATGAAGGGTGAGGTTAAAAGGAGTTTAATTCAGAGAGAAAGCTTAAAGAAAGAGGATGAAGCCTACTTGTTCATGGTAGATGATCTTTTTAATGTATTCTTGGATTTGGTTTGTGAATATTTTGTTGAGTATTTTTTCATCTATGTTCATAAAATCTGTAATTCCAATTGGTCTATAATTTTCTTTGTTGAATCTTTGTATGGTTTGAATATGTGATTGTAGCCTCATAAAATGAATTTGGCAATGTTCCTTTTGTTTCTATTTTGTGGAATAATTTAAGGAATAGTGACATTAATTCCTCTTTGAAAGTCTAGTAGAATTCTGTGTTAAAACTGCCTAGCCCTGGGCCTTTTTTGGTTGGGAAACTTTTAATGACTGCTTCTATTTCCTTAGGGGTTATAGGTCTATTTTAGTTGTTTATCTGATTTTTATTTAACTTTAGTAAATGGTATCTATCTAGAAAATTATTCATTTCTTTTATATTTCCCAGGCAGATGGGATGGAAACAGGGGGGATCAAGTAGGGGAAGGAGAGATGGAGGGAGAAGGTACTGGGAGATATAACTGGAATTGGGGGTGTTGGGAAGCAAAGTAGAAACCTAGTGCAGTGGTACCTATGAGGATGACCCTAATGAGGAATCCTAGTAATGGAGGGTATATAGCCTTAACTGGCCATCTTCTGTATCCAAGCAAGGCTTACAGTGGTAGATCTGAGACTTCAACCTTGCCACAAAACCTTCCACCTCCAACCTGTCTTGCTTGCAAGATGTGCTGGTGCAATAGCGACCAACCTATGCTGGTCTAACTTGAGGTCCATGCCACAAGAGGGAACCTTTGCTGGACACTGCCTGGATGGCCAGGAACTGGAAGCTGGAAGGCTCAGACACCTAGGGTAGACCCAAACATGACTGCCCTCCCCACCAAAAAAGGTCAATGAAATTATTCCTAATGATATTCTGCTATACTCATAGATCAGTGCCTAGCCCAATTGTCATCAGAGAGGCTTCCTCTGGTAGATGATGAGAGCAGATTGCAGAGACACAGCCATACATTAGGTGGTGCTCTGGCAAACCTTATAGAAATGGGGAGTAAGGATTGTAAGAGCCCAAGGGGTTGAGGATACCATGAGAACACAACCCACAGAATCAACTAAGCAGGGCTCATAGGGGCTCACAGAGACTAAAGTAGCAGTCTTGGTATCTGCATAGGTCTATACTAGGTCATTTATACATACGTTATGGTTGTTTAGCTTGGAGTTTTTGTGGGGCTCCCAACAGTGTGAGTGGGGTGTCTCTGATTCCTTTGTCTGCTCTTAGGATCCTTTTCCTCCTACTGGTTTGCCTCACATAGTCTTAATATGAGGATTTGTGCCTAGTCTTATTGCATCTTGTTATGTCATGTTCATTTGATATCTCTGGGAGGCCTGCTCTTTTCTGAAGGGAAATGGAGAAGCAGTGGATATGGGGGACATGGGGTGGGAACTGAGAGGAGTGGAGGGATGGGAGGCTGTGGTCAGGATGTGTCATATGAAAAAGATTTTTAAAAAAGAAGGAAAAAAAGAATTGTCAAAGCAAAGGTGGGATGAGGATATTAGGTTCCTGTGGATCTCCAGACATCTAAGAGACTTAAGAAAAATAAAGTTATAAACAAACACACTGATTTCAACACATCAAGACCAAGGACTTTATTCTGTAAGAGCTATTAAAAAATAGCTTAAACATGCTAGAGAAAACCAGCAAATGACATCTCAAAATTTATTGTGCCGAGAATGGAATCCTGAAAACAGAGAAATGTTTGAAATCTCAGAAGTATGCACTCAAAAATTCAGGAAAACAGACAAATACTCCATATCCTGTGGACATTTGTTTTGTGTCTCGATTGCAACTTTATTATTACAAGGTATGTGACTCTAGAGGAGAAAATAAGATTTGAATGAAAAAGATAACATTTGGCACATAATGGGAGAATTCTTCTACTCCTACCTTGTAGTCCTCAGAACACCAACATAAAGGAACATTGTTGTTAGGTATGGGAAAACAGTTCATCAAATGGGAAATGTGTAGATGTAACCAACCGTCTTATTCAATAAGAAACACAGAGCCAATACAGAGATGAAAGCCAAGAGGTCAGAGCAACAGCTAAGAGCTAAAAACCTTACCCTTCACTGTCACTGTTGCACTACCTCTCCGAAAAAGACCTACTTCCTGTGTGTCTGTCTTTTTATAGTGTTTCTGTTCTGTCTTCTCATTGGTTGTAAACCCAGCCACATGACCTCCCAGTCACTGCCTGTCTGTACAGACCTCCAGGTCTTCTATGGTTGGTGTTGAGATTAAAGGCGTGTATCTCCATGCTGGCTGTATCCTTGAACACACAGAGATCCGCTTAGCTTTGCCTCCCAAGAGCTGGGATTAAAGGCATGCACCATCAATGCCCAGCTTCTGCTAAGGCTTGCTATTAGCTCTGACCCCCAGGCAACTTTATTTATTAACATACAAATCACATTTTAGTACAAATAAAATATCACCATAGAAATGAAATGAAATAATGAATCCCTTAGAAAACATTCCCATGGAAAAGACAGAAATGATTAAAGTGTCTAAGGAAATAAAAATATCATGAATCACGCAAAGAAGGTAATATAAAGAGAAAGATAAAGCTCAGAATGAACTAACTTGAAAAAAAAAAGCTAAATGAAGAAAAACATTTTTTATATACTCATAAGAAAAACATAGCCAAAGAAATTGCATGCCTGCTCTTTTGCTTGTATTTACTCAAAATTCATAAATAGAAATGACAAAGTTTGGTTTGGTCCCCACCATCCATACAGGAAAATACTGATATGAAAAAATGTGTCATAAATCCAAAAGGCAACTGAAATCCAAGATGAATAGTGAAGACACAAGGAAAGGTTAACAGTTCAGATCTTTTCATCTTCCAACCCAAATACATCATTTCACAGAATAATGAGACAGGTTCTAGGATAGCTCATTGAATTGGGTTGTGGGAACAGGATCTGAGACACAAGGGGAATCTGGGGGGCAAGGTGCATTAATATTGTACTGAAGATGGCAGCTTTAACTATTGATATTTTGTTCATTTGCTCCTTCTAAGTGTGATCTGATGCAACTGAAGTACACATGCTATGAATATCAGTTTTCTCCATCATTTTGACTAACTAAGGGTATCCAGATATTTGGTCAAATATTGTGGGTATTTTTGTTTGCTCGCTTTTGGTTTGATTTGGTTTGGTGTGGTTTGGTTTTGACTGGGTCTTACTATGATAGCCCAGGCTGACCTTGAACTGTAGATTTTCCTGCCTCAGTCTCCCACATACTAGGATACCATGGCTTATTCCAGACATTTATCCAAAGATTGACAGTGTAATTGATACAGTCAAACAAATTGATCTCCATAATGTCAGTGGTCCTCCTTTAATCAGTTAGGGATTGAATAAACAAAAACTTCCTCAAGTAAGAGAATTCTTCAGTAATCAGTTTTCAGACTTCTGACACACCAGCTTATTCTACCTGATAGCCCTCAGACAGGAGTATTGCTCTCCAGTCTGACATATTATCCTTAATTTTGATGTAACCACATGAGCCAAGTGCTTATAATAAACTGCGTGTGTGTGTGTGTGTGTGTGTGTGTGTGTGTGTGTGTGTGAGTGTGTGTACCTCTAGACTCCTTAACTAGTACAGTGACTATTAAGGAAATCTGAGAAGTGTTAAGAGAAGAATCTGGATCTAAATGACCTTGACAGGTTGGATGGGGTTCTGCATCTAACTAAAAATAATGTTTATGGAAAATAAATGCAACTGTATTTTAATTGAAAATATCAGATGTAAAAGTAGAGATATATGTATATCAAAGTTAGTTTTTCAGCTTTATTCATCTACTACCCTAAATGCTCTAATGTTGTGGCCCATTTGGTCTCATATTCCCATCATCCTGTGCCAGTGACCCATTCAATCCACTCTGGTGCATTATTTCACAGAACAGTAAAGAAAGTTCTCAGTTAAATTGCCAAGCTGGTAATTTTACTTATGAATACTAGTTATGTTCTGGGTATTGTGCTACATTCTGAACATATAAAAAATACTTCTAAGATATGGCACAGTCTTGTGATTTTGACATATTTTAAAATAAAAGTGATCCATATGTAGTATTGTACCATGCCCAGTGAAATGAGAGGTCCATCAAGGATTTATGGATTTTTTTCCATTAAATACGAGATAAAAATAAGAAAGCATAGCTGGAAAAGACACCACACAAGCAGTGATGCCTGCTCTACAACATTCTAAGGGAAATATATTATGGTCACTGCAGGAAACATTGGCAGAATATGCAAAGCTATAGTGGCAGAAAATAATTAAAGCCTGACTGAGGGAAAACTGCTGTGAAGCAGGATGAAAGGGGAGGAGAATTCATAACTCAGAAAACAATAAAGAGATCAGCTATAAAGATTCTGGTTTGCTTTTCCTAGGATCTTGAATTAAATATTGAAAAAAATCTATCAATGTGTAAGTATATCAAAATTGAATGAATGTACAGACACTTTGCAAACAAAGACCAGTTATAAACAGCATCGGGTAAGCCACCTCCTGCACCTTATGTCACGTCTCATTGGTTGACCTCTGATTCAGTGTTCAGCTACCCATCTACTCATGCGCAACATGGTGGCATATCTTGCAATTCCAAGAAACACATCCTCTTGCTTGACACCTTAGATACATCCTAGGATACCTGCAAATACCCAGTAGCATCTCACTACTAAGACAAGGAGGAATAGCTCTATCTCATGACAGGGTAGGGAGAAGTGATCCTCCTTCTGTCTCTCAAGAAGGCAGTTCTGAGAAGTGCTTCACTGACTTCGAAGTATTCCCAAGGAGATCAAGCCCAACTGCCTGCAGCAATGACTAGCTCAGTGAAACTCCTTTACATCAACTTTTTCTTCCTTTACATTCTGTTTTTTACTAGTCCTCACTCCTCATTTATGAGGTAACTTTCCAGAATAGACTACCTGAACATTTCCCACAAGCTAAGCCTTCAGGGGAAACTAATTAGGACAACAGATTTTTCACAAGTGAATACGGCTGGCATTTTAAAGTAATGGCATAATCTATACTAGCAAACTTAAACATATACATGCTACAGGGAGCAAAGAAGGAAAGGATATCTGTGTCATGTACAACATTCACAAGCTACACACTCACACCACACCATACTACACACACATATATACCCATACACCAATCTCCTTCCTCACCCTACACACATACATATACATACAACACACACACATACACACACACACACAATCCCCCCACATATCACATGACCATATACACACACATCACACCACACACACATACATGTATGTATACACACCTTACCACACACATACTACACCACACACAAACTTAACAACTCTAGTGTCTAATGAGATGAACTTTGTCATAGCAGGACTTTATCTGCAAGAAAACTGGATGAAATGTGTGCATTAGACCCAGCCCTGCTATTAAATAGAGAGTTCCTTGCCTCATCTCAAGACAACATCAACTGTGATACCTGAAACAACAAATGTCTTTTACATAAAATGTTTGCTAGTATATAGGTAATAGCTCCTGACCATTTCCTATTTTATGTTAAATTACAGCTGCAAAGCAGAAGATCATTTCACAGACAAGTGTTGTGGAGCACTGTAAAGTCTCCTATTTTTCCCTACATATAAGCTAAACACTTAGCCTGTCAGTCTCCTACGTACCAGTCAAAGACTTTCAGGTAAAAGAAAATGACCTTATTCATCACAGCAGAGCAAACATGTCTGCATAAATTCCCTTGCTTCCAGGTCCCAAAGGTGATAGCAGATGGGCACCACAGATGTCTGTACAAACAGTGGTTTTCAATTCAGAAAAGGAACCTTGAATTCAGGGAACTTTACTTTATTTTCTTTTTATCATTAGTAAGCATCAAACGTCGTTTGCTGTGGTTCTGCAAACAACCTTAAAACGATAATGTCTCACTCCCAAACTAAGAAGAAACCAAGAGAATGGTTTCCCAATGCATTTAACCAGTTTTTAAAATAAATTTCATTTGTTGTTCCCAAGAAAAACAAGAAAAAGTGGTGTTTGTTCAGTATAATTCATTATCACGCTGAAATAAATCATTGAGAGGCCAGGCTTTATTAATAAGTATCTTATGCTGATTTTTATGCAAAACAATAACAAGTCATTATCACATTGTTGCTCACACTCTCTGAATATTTATGTGGCACTTTTTATAGTTTTATTATAATTTTAGAAGATGATTTGGGCTCCTAAAATTGTTGATAGACAATGAGGACATGCTGAAAGCTGCTGGTAGCAATGGCTTTATCAGAGGCCACAAGAAAATACAGCAGATAACAACTGATATTCAACAAGTCGACCTATCAGATGAATACTTCTTTGATGGGGAGCCCCTACTTGGCAAAGATCGTAGGGGCCATTGACTCTGAATCCATTTGTTTCTGTCTGTAATTTTTCTTATGTGCCACTACATTTCTTCCCTAAAAACTGCTATGGGTGTTTTCCTTCTGCTTGGGTGTTTATCTCATGTATATATTCCATCTATTGGGCACACTTATAGCTGTGGATGGTCAGGAATATGATTTCTACTTAAGTTGCATAATTTTGATTAACAGAAATAATACTAGAATATTTTTCTTAACTCAGACTGACATAGGTAAATTCTCAGCTACAAAAACAGCATTTTACACAGTTTGCTAAGACCTCAGAGCAAATTCAACATAAACTAAGTTACCCCTGGAGGCAATTTGCTTAAGGACAAATTCCCAGGTATCTGTTGAAGCAAAGTCAGGCTAATAACACTGAAACATGGCTCCCTGTACCGGTCCTCTCAGTGGTTGACTTTCTGCATATACTCCTAATCTCATGGTTCAACCAGTTAACAGTTTATTGTTTAAGTCCTGAATTTGAATGTCACTTTCTATCTGGGAACCCTGACCACTTAGAGCTATGTGCACAGCTAAGCATTACTCACTGGCAGGTCAGTGTGACCTCCCTAGCCTGACAGAAACTGTGTGATTTATCATGTGTTGTGAGAATGGGTCAGACCCTGTATATATAACTCATAATTGTCCAGAGTTGACTGTTGGTATGTGTATGTGTGTGTGTGTGTGTGTGTGTGTGTGTGTGTGTGTGTGTGTGTACATTGAAGTAGTAGCTGAGTGTGTAGAGAGAGAATGTGTGGAGATTTGTATCTGTGTGGAGACAAGGAAGATGAAGCTGTAGAGAAAAGAGATGTGTATGTAGGGCAGAAATGTGTGCGTAGAGGAGAGTGAGTGAGAGAGTGAGTGAGTGAATGATATAGTAGTGTGTAAAGGAATGTAGCAAAGCAGAGAGAAGAAATGTATATAGAAGAGAGATGTGGAGCTATATAAAAAGGGCTATAACTGTATATAGAAATATACGGCTGTGCAGGAAAAGAGATGCATGTATGTAAAGAGAGATATATAGCTGTATGTAAAGAATGTAGCTGTGTGGAGATGAGAGATTTTCAGAAAGAGATTTTTTTAAGATAAAGTAAAAGAGAAAGTTACTACCAGAAATCATGTGTTTCATTATTTACCCCTCAGCAAGAAAAAGTCTAGCAATCCCCACATTAGTGGAAATTTTGCATACCCTGGTGCTGCCTGGAGACTGGCCCCTCATAGCAGCAACAACAGAAGGAGGTAAACTGGTTACTTTTCTTAAAGCTAAACAAATCTTTTGATTGGAGAATCCCAAACTTTTCCTCAGTTTTAGAAATGTTTGCATATTTTAGGCTTTGTAATAACCTATTCTATAAAATCTCATATGCTGAAGGCTTTTTTTAATTAGGTGCAGATTTTTTCCATGTTCAAACCAGTTCAAATTAGCACAAGAATTATACCCATACAGAAGAAGACAGTTCTGTAACATTATATTAATGTTTATTTTTCCATTTAACATTGTATCCTATACCTATAAAATTAAAAATATTTCAAAGTGTCCATTGTTAGATGAATTCAATCACTCTCCATGAAATTATAAAGGTGATCATTAACTAGAATAGAAACAAAATCATTTTGGTCCTGTTTTAGGAAATTCTTCCACCTTTGTTACCAGAAAAGTATTTTCATCATGAATTTTTAATCAAATTAACTCCCCATTCTTTAGAAATCTACACCCACTGCAATCCAGTCAAGACCATAATCATATGTAATGCCTTTTATACATTATTTTTGTGTGCTATCACATCATATTTGGCAGGATATTAAATTGTCTGAGAAACAGCTTTATGTTTTACATATCAAATAGGAAAGAAATTATTTTATATAGTGATAGAGCAGATTTAGCAAGAACACAATGATATTGTGACCGGGTGTTTTCAAACACCATGTCTCACTGGTCCAAGAAGGCTGATGGGTCTAAAAGTGGTTGTAAGCCACCAAATATGAGTTCTGGGTACCAAACTCAGGTCCTCTACAAGAGGAGTATACCCCCATAACCTCTGAGCCATCTCTCCAGTGCCAAATTTATTTATTTATTAGAGTAATTCTGCTGTCATATGACTCCTTTAAATTTGGTCTTACATGTTTTTAACCAAAGGAGCACACACAATTTTCAGCCAATCTCAAAACACACAGAAGGTAGAAGCACCCCATCACTCCTGAATGCCTTAGTGAGCATTTTCCTTTTTTTTATTTATTTTTTTCTTTCATTTTTCTTTATTAAGAAATTTTCTACTCACTCCACATACTATCCACAGATCCCCCCTCCTCCCACCCCCAGCCCTCTTTCCCAAGCCACCCCGTACCCCCACACCCCCCAAATCGAGTTCTCTCTTGGGGAGTCAGCAGAGCCCAGCACACTGAGCCTATTTTCTACAACAAAGATATTCTTCTATTGAACCACAGTCAACCATCACAGTCATGTTGGTTATAGTTCTACAGTTCAGTTCCAGTTTCACTGGTTCCTGATTGCATCCTTCATATAAGCATCCAACCCAGCATCATGCCCATCATTTCTTTTTGGAGCTTTCTTACTTAACCTTCAGTCTAGAAGGCCTCTCCTTACTCCACTCAGCCTCTGACAATTTTCTCCATAGACCACCACCAGTGTTACCACCTCATGTCCCACCACTGCTGCAGCTGAGAACATTCCCTATGTGGGAATCTTGGGATGTATAAATCAGAAAAAAATGAACTGAGCACCAGCATTAATCGCTCTCTTTTCCTGATTATGAATATAATAAGACCATCTGCTTCAAGCTCCTGCTGCCTTCATTTCCTCACCATGAAGGATTCTACCCTTGAACTACAAGACAAAATAAATCCTTTATTAAATTGCTTTTACTGGGACATTTTATTTTGGCAGTAAAAGGGAGCTAAGACAAGTACCATTTGACATTAAACTAAGTCTATTAATCATCAGCAAAACAATTTTAAGAATGATATTATTAAAGGGTCAAAATTGAAGCTTCTGCTAAAATAATTATCTCTATACTATAGTGGGCAAGTTTCCTGTCATGCATCCCTATATCATGTCTTAAATGCATTTTCTTCCTAAATGAGCACTCTGACTCAGTTGTCTTTCTTTTCCCAGCCTGACATATGATCTTGAAAAACAAAATTATTTAGAGAAAAAAAAGGAAAAAATTTAAATAGTTTAGCTGTGCAATGACTAAGCCAACCCACTGAAAAGTTACTCTTCCTTAAACCAAAAAATCGATAAAAAAAAGAGTTACAGTGATTTATTTCACTAAGCATTTTACTGATTGTAGGCATTTATGTGAAGATCACTCAACTATTTTGTTATGTATTTTTTAGGCTTGGCAGCCAGAGCTGAATTCTTTTCGTTACTCTTCCTATACTCTTTAGGTAATATATGGATACTAAGTGAACTTTCCTAGGTATGAAGACAAAGTAACTGAACAGGAAAGGGAGCTCTAAGATAAATCATGAGGAAAAACAGGCCCATTGATGGGCACCAATTTTGTTCAAACTAAGATAAAAATGAGGCCATACCCTACTGCATTACTCCTTCTACCCATCACCATGATGTTCTGGTGTGATGAAAGAAATGATAATAGCACAGAGATAGCCACAGCATGAAGAGATGCAGTCAGGACTTGGTTCAGATCCTTAGTAGATAGTGAAAGAATGAAGAGCAGAGGAAACAGAGCAAATAAAGTACAAAATTCTCTTAGGGTCTGTCCTTCAAATTCCATAAGAAAATCCACTTTTTGAAGAAAAACAGGTGACTTACATAGTGCTTTTCTCTTATCAGGAACTATCCTAAAGTGTGAAGAATGAAGTTTGCCCTGAGCATTTTATCTTCAGAAACAGAGAATGATATAGGAAAATTTCAGACTAGACATCAAACAACAACAACAACAACAAAACAGATAAGACAAAAAGGAGAACTATTCAGATTTAAGATATGAAGAGTTCTCTTTAAGTTGTACTTTCTTAACCTAAAATTTCCCCCATGTAATAGTCAGGTTAACTAACATTCAAATAAAATGCACAGAATCTCTAAAATGCTAAATGTTTAGCATACTCTTCTGATGACCTCATCTCATGCCTGGTGGGTGACTAGTTTTGTTACTGGAAAACCAGTTGAACATAGTGTCAAGAGGTCATGATGTCTACACAGGAAGGAGATTTTTCAAATGTCTATATTGACTTTTTTACTGTACTCAAGATAGTCTCATTTTTATTGATTGTATAGTTTAATCTGGAAGAATTATTCAGTCTAAAAGGTAATTCAGAATAAATAAGAAAATACTGAATATGAGAACACTAAAACTTTGTCAACTACAAAAGAAAATCTCACAACATTAGTACGGAAATTTTTAAGTGCCATCCAGTGCCTGGCCAGGATCAACAAGTTCATTGGCAAGCTCATTTGAACATGTGTCCATGTGTTCAACACAGTTCATATCAGATGCTTGCTATCCTTCCCAGAGTGCTCATGAAAAAAAAAAAAAACAAAAAACAAAAAACAAAACAAACAAACAAACAAACAAAACCCGCTTAGCTTCTGTTGGCTTCTTAATCCTCCCATTGGATTATAAGCAAAGTATTGTCAATACAACTAATCCTGAAAGTGATAAGTAATCTCAACTATGAAACAAAACTGGGTAAGGTGGGGCTAACATCTCCTGCTCACCGCTGTTCTTTTTCTCAAACCAAGGCTTTTTGAAGCCCTTTACCAAATATTAAGAGTGCCCTCTAGTGATTTATTGTTGTATATTCTACCAGTTGATTATTGAATTACTTTACTATACTTTTTTTTTCTATAAGTACTTCATTTCTTCTTCACAGGTTCTGTTATAGTACTCATCAAATTTGGTCCAATCTAATTGTCTTTGTTTTGTTAATAAATCATTCTCATGAAACAAAATTAAACTTTAAATGCTTTGTAATTTATATAAAGTGTGGGATAAATACTTGTAAATTGATACAAATTATTGGATGAGCAAGGCATTGGTTTACAGTATAAGACTGCACTATCAGACTTGGGAATTACTCTGGCTTGAGGATTTAGGGAATAAAGAATCCTGGATATGGCAAACTTCTTAAGGAGGGTTGAGTTGCATGCTGAAAGCTGCCTCCAAGGAATCCTGCCCTTTAGTGATATGTATTTCTAAATATGACAACTCAACTTAGTTGAGTTGAAGATATTTGGACTGGAAGGAGTAGAAGCTGAGAACAGAGTAAAATATGAATAGTTCCAACCAATCAAGTGGTGACAGATGTTCATGATTAAACTAAATAGGCAACAAAATCAACCCAAACGTCATGAGTCTGGGAAAGGGACCAGCAGGAAAGGGGGATGGTTGATAGGGATGTGCTGGGGAGATGAACTAGAATACATTCTATACATGTATCAGATTGTCAAAGAAAAAAAGAACCTTGATTTTTAAGTTATTTTTAATTCAAGAAGAAATACATTTTTTAAAAATTCTTAACTCATAGTTGGATTAAATCAGTAGAATTTTAATTTAAGCACATTTTTACATTTTCATTTATGATAAAATTAAAAGTATTAGGGTTTTCTGAACTGTCTAGAATATCATTATTGCACTAGAATACTGACCATTCTACAAATAAAAACTTACTAGATTTTTGCCAAATCAAAAACACAGCACCCAATCATAAATTTTTAAAATGTAAAATGTTGGCATGTAGAGAATGACTAGCAAAGTTTTGTCTTTAAGAAAGAATTTTTTTACTATTAGAAACAAACTCTTCTGTTAAGGGAATACCCAAGTGCTTTTTTTCCCTGAGCAATGGGTTTTAAATTTGGCCTATAAAATTTAGGCTGGCTTACAGGTGCTCCATCTTTGCAGTACTTAAGAGTTAATTAGCATCTTAACTCTGAAGCTGCCAAGATCTACAAAACTGTAAGCTAACAGCAGCTAAACTGATGCAGGATGATGTAATGCCTGCCAGTCATTTCTCTGATGGACTTAATTCTTTGAAATTGTTCCAGTCCTCAAAGGGAATAAATGATAGCATTGGCCAATTAATTTCTAACTACACTGTTCTTTTTGTTTTTATGAAAACATTCACTTGCTCAATGACTATTCAGATATATAAATAAAATATATATAAATAAAATATATACATTATATATTTTAGACCCTCTCAGAAGAGGAAAGACCATTGTAAATAAATTCTATTTTTCAGGTTGCAACTCAATAGGGTTTATTTGAAAGGTTCTTTATTTTTCCCAGGCCTATGCTCTGCTATTCCAGGTCCAAATATGAACAGGAATTAAATGCAAAGTTTTCCAGATAGCTTAGTTCAAGTTTTAAGCATTTCGCTGTTCTTACCTGCATCTCCTGCTGCTACTAGGGGCCCGGTCTGAGCATACAGCAGCAGCGGCAGCAGCAACACATGCTCACTGTGGGCTCCCAGAAAATCTAAAGAAAGCAGCAGCTGCTTGAGTGAGGCTCAGTGTCCCGCCTATGTTCTGACGGTCTTTCCTGCTTGCTGACTCTGCTCCTGCTACTCATGCAGCTAGCCCTCCACTGGCTACACAGAAGCTGGAGCCTCTCCTGCAGCTGCATGCTCTCCCGGTTCCCCGCAAGAGTGTGCAGGGACTGCCACCTCGCGACAGACTGCCTCTCCAGCTCCAGGCTGTGTCTTCCCACCTGTCCCAGAGGTATGTATAAGCCAGCTCTCCTCAGGGTCATACCTGCAGCCTTCTCTCCCACTTGGATGCAGGCACTGGGTGCTGGGAATCACCTGACTCATACTGTGACCCCCACTGCCATACTAGGGCCTGGGGTTACAAAGGCTGGGTGTTGTCACCTGGCTGACAGACCACAGGGAGTGCAGCCAGAGAAAATTCTGCTTTATTTCAACTCAAAACAGATGGGCCAGAAAGACTCTACAGGTGCTTGCAAAGGCACACACTTCTACTTTGCATGATCTCTATCAGAAAGCTCAGGGGTCAGGTCAGGGGTAGGCAAGGCTGATGAGAGTGGGTTGTTCAAATCAGAATCTGTCTTTAATAAGGTTTTTGTTTTGTTGTCTGTGATGCTCAACCCCACCCCCTTTTCTATTAAATTTTATTTTTGCCAACAATGCATTAAAATATTATGAATCTGGATTACTGTCTCTTGAAGTTTTCACCTTGAGGTACCTTACTACCATCATCTTGGTCTGGTCCTTCAGGAAGCTAAGTGGTAAATCTCATTACAGATAACTGTGCAAAGAAGTAACTCCAGGGAAGTAGCACTTGGTAGAATCTTCTCCTTCTCTCTCTCTCTCTCTCTCTCTCTCTCTCTCTCTCTCTCTCTCTCTCTCTCTCTCTCTCTCTCTCTCAGAGGAAATCTTCTGTCCTCTAAACCTTAAACCCACAGGCTCCCAGTAATTGGTACCACACGGTCCCACAAAAGGGTTATCTTGGAGAAATAATAGCTGTATCTACTTTCTGTCTTTTCCTTGTGAAAACAGCTTTGAAATTACTCTCAAAAGTCTTCCTTAAAATTAATTTTAATGGAAGACAGTTATTTGGCTCGAACTGTTTGGGGAGCACCCAGGCAGGGGGATCGGGATCTGTCCCTGGTGCATAGGCAGGCTTTTTGGAATCCAGTGCTTGTGGTGTGGCGCCTTGCGAAGCCTTAGTACAGTGGGACAGGGCTTGGAACTGCCTAGGCTCAGTGTGCCGGGCTCTGCTTACTCCCCATGGGAGACCTTGATTTGGGAGATGTGGGGATGTGGGGTGGCTTGGGAGGGAGGGCTGGGAGATGGGAGTAGGGAGTAGGTAGGATCTGTGGGTGGTATGTAGAGTGAGTAGAAAATTTCTTAATAAAAAATAGAAAAAAATTAATTTTAATGTCTCAGTAATATAAGCAGTATCTCTTAAGCCATTCATGGCTTATTAATTGTTTTCACTAAGCTACTTTTGCACAAGAACTCTGCAAATCACTTCTCTTTCACTAAGGAAAGTGTTTGGAAATGTAGGTTCTTGATTGACAGATTAATTGCCTTGGGTGCAAGAGAAATTGAGAAAAATGGAATCCATTCCTTAAACTGAACAAAAATAAAACCACAAAATGTCAATGGATTCCAATTTTTGTTTTTACACAAACATGCAGCCTGCACTTATTATAATTCAGTGGAGTTTTGCTCCATATTTTACACTACTATTATGTTGTTTCATATCATCTCAGGGATATATGAAGTATGTGGGACCAGGACCTCCAGAGATCTCCTTTTGCCATAGTGAAAACTAAGGTTTATATTGATCACTGCTTCTAAAGTGTAGCTACAGAGCAAAGACATGCTGACAGAATCTTCCACAGTGAGGACATGGATTGACAAAAAATCCAAAAAAAAAAAAAGTTCATATTAAAAGATGTAAGAGGGGCTGAAGAGATGGCTCACAAATTAAGAACACTTACTGCTCTTGAACAGGACCTGTATTTAGTTCCCAGCACCCATATCAAGCAGCTCACAACTGCTTGTAACTCCAGCTCCATAAGATCTGATGCCTTTTTCTGTCCTCCTCCAGTACCTGTACACACATAGTACACATAAAACTCACATGGGTGTGCATGTGTGTGCACACACACTCACACACACAATTGTGTAAAAAATGTTATAAGACTTGGAAGCTATTTGTTAAAACTTAGAGGAGTTTACTCTGGCTTAGGCATATCTTTCCTTGAATGATGGGCCCTGTATTTCATCCCTTTAATAGAACTTTACTCACATATTACTTTTTTATGACAGGATGAACTTGTAAATATTTAGACTTTGAATTTATTATGTAAAGATTTATTATCTTACATAATAAAGATTTTTATTTAGATCATGATAAATACATTTATTCATTTGTAAATTCTAGTCTGGAAAAAATGCTCCTGGAAATGAAGGAACTATTTCTAGTAGGGAAAAAAAGCACAATATACTAAGTGTATTCAGTTCTAAAGATTAAAGTGGAATCCCTAGAAATGTAGTCATTTTTGTCTGTCAATCCAGTGGCACTTTAAGTCCTAAACAGTTCTACTCCTAAAAATGCATTACATCTCCTAGAATTATTTTTTTCTTAAAATATTTTTCTGAGCAATGCAATGTGATATTAATATAAGTTTTCAAATAAACTACTGAATCAGTAAAGGTACAAGGCAGAAATCATTCAGATAATTTACAAATGAAGAAAGAAAAGGTTAAGGCTCTGTACAGGTTAGCTTCACATTGTAACAGAGGCAGAGGCACTTAGAGAAAACGTTTTAACTCTTGGGTCTGTGGCTGCTGCTGTCTAGGGAGCTGGGACCAACCTTTACTTCTTCTGCACATTGGGGTGTATGTGGTCATGGGCTTTCTGCCATTACACAACACTATTTAATGGGGTCTGTAATGATTTGAGTGAATGTTCATTCAAAACCCATGTGTTTGTTAGTAAAACAGCTGAGCTGTTTGTGCCTTCGAATATAGACTTCAAGGTCAGGGAACTAAGGGGAGCAAACCACTTGTATCAGTTACCAGGATTCAGAGAGAGATGAGAGACTGGAGTATCACAGTTTCCTTTGAGGAAACATCTCAATATCCTAAAGACCTTCTTCCTACTGGGTTCCACATTCTGAAGTTTCCATCATTTGCCAATAGCACCAAACTGAGAACCAAGCCTTTAACATACCTTCAGCAAGCTCCATTAAAGACAGATGAACAATGGCAGAAATTAATGGCCATTCATAAGCAGAGGCAGAAAGAGGGAAGTTTGATGCTAGAGTCTTAGGAATCAGCAGCCAGACAGAATATCTCTGAAAAGAATAGAAGTCACAGAAGTGAAGAGATGTTTCCAGAGTTAGAAGCCACAGTGAGGAAAGAAAAAGCACTTTGAAATCTGATTCCCCCCACCTGCCCCTGTTTCTTATTGACTCATTTAGTCTTAAGCACCTGGAAGTCAGTAGGGGTGCCAGGTGAAACTAGGGCAGAAAGTGTAGACAGTGACACTGAAGAATGCGGAAAAAAAATTGTCACCACTCTGCGGAAGTGTTAAGATTATCAAATCAGCCAGGCGGTGGTGGCACATGCCTTAATCCCAGCACTCGGAAGGCAGAGCCAGGTGGATCTCTGTGAGTTCGAGGACAGCCTGGGCTACCAAGTGAGTTCCAGGAAAGGCACAAAGCTACACAGAGTAACCTTGAATCAGAAAACCAAAAAACAAAACAAACAAACAAACAAACAAAAACCAACAACAAAAAAAACAAATCATAGATGATAATATTATCTGTAAAAATATAATTTATTTTTGTTTTGTTCTGTAATGACTGACATGAAGTGAAAGCTAAGAGTGTAAATCTAAAGTTTTGTGTCTGTTTTTAACTTAGGAACTGAAATAATTAAACTTGCTAGAAATTAAACCAGCACTTTGGAGCTAAATAGTTTACTTTTTTCCTATTTATATCAGCATGGAAGAGCAATTGTGCTGAATGCCATAACTGAATAAAAATTTAGTGAGCTTCTTATTAGCTTTGGTATTAAAAAGTGACTTAACTCCACTTATCTTTTCTCATTTTTCAAAGAAATAGGGAGACTGGTGTTCTTATAGGATTGAGAACTCCATTCTTGCTGCATTTTGACATCCATCAGTGTAATAGTTAATTCTGTCACCTGGATTGAACAATGTCTAGGGGTCATTAAAGCACATATCTGATATGTCTGTAATGGAGTTTCCAGAAGTCACTACATCTTGAGTGCTCAGAGATACTCAATGGAGCAATGTCTAATGGATTCATAATACAATAGAGTTTGGGAGAGATGGTAAGAGGTAGAAGAATGGAGATTGTTGGACCAGGAAATCACTGGGAATTGTGCTCTTGAGGCTATGACTTGTCCTGATCCCTTCCTATGTTTCCTTTCTCTGATTCCTACCTACCATGAAGTAAAGAGCTGGCTCCACCACATACTCCTGATGCCATGGTGTTCTGTCCAAGCAGATGGGGCTGACTGATGGACTGGGCCCTCTGAAACTGTGAGTCAAAACAGACGCTTACCTCCTTACATTATGTTAAACATACTGCCACAGCTGTCAGAAAAGCTAACTGATACAGCCATCATGTTACCAAAGCAGCTGTACCTTTCCTGGCACCACCCCTCAAAGAAATAAACAACAAACCAATAAAAATGAATAAATTCCAAAGAAGTTTGTATGTTGACATTTTCCTCCCAGTTTCTTATTGCTGGTTAATCTAGAAAAACTAAAAAGGAAAAGCAAGAATAATAACCAGCAGTTAAACCACAAATACTTTGCTTAACTGTTTGTAAAAAGGCTAGTTCTATATAGACATCCCTTGGTTTTGTGTTTATATACCATAGGGCACTTTAGCACTGTTTTATGATGAAAGGTTGTAAGTGTTTGCCCCAAACCTGGGGTAATCTGACACATAGAAAGAGAAGTGGACACAGTTGGAGTATGATTTGAGACATCAAAATAAGCAAAAAAAAAAAAAAAAACAAAAAAACAAACAAACAAAAACAAATGTGGACTTCAGCAAAACACAATTCCACCACTGGGGTATGCTAAGAATTAGCATGAAATCTCTTGTGGATATCATCTCTTTTCGTTAACATGAAGAAAAATTTTAAAATAGAAGAAATTATCTGATTTAGGACTAGGAGTGGGAAGATATAAAGGAGGAAATTACCAAAAGGGGTGGCCTGCTGTAGGGGTATGAGATTGTGAAAGAAGTCAACTAAATGATAAAGACAAGTTTCACTCATTTTCTAGTTTTAACTAAAGTTGAAAAACTGATCCTTCAATGAGTCTCTACAGATGCTTCTCTCAGTAGGCACAAACACAGTTCTATATATGAAGCTTAAGGCTTAAAGTAATGGGGTCCTGTGTATAACTGGGGCATCTTTTTGGCTCAGAGATCTAAAGTCCTAAGCAACAAAGTTCATATTTTAAAAGAGGGGATACATCATAACAGGACTTTGTAAATATTTCCTCCATTATGTTTCAGAACTGTGGACAGCCTCTTTAGGAGCTGGCCTGCCTATCTTACCTTGAGAAGGTGCAGGGAATTCATACCATCCCTCAAACAGCAGATTTTCAAGTTTCCAGAGTAGTGAACTCCCTGCCTGCCAGAAGATGCTTCACAGTGAGTAGTTCCCAATTGCTGCTTTTGCAAAGACTGTGTCACAAGTAGATGGCTGTATTGTATACACAGTGAAGCTGCCATACCATCTACTGTTGCAATCTAAATAGAAACTGTGAGGTGAACACTACACTGAAGACACTTAGTCTAATATAACCCATTCACCTCATCATTGTGCAAAAACAACAATAAAAATAAAATAAAAAACTCATAAAATATAATATTATTAGCTGTACATTATTGCATGACTTGGGAGACTAAGGCAGAAGGGTTGCCACAAGTTCAAGGCTAGCTGGAGTTATAAGAAGAGACCTAGCCTCCTAGAAAAATTTAAAATAAAATCAGAGAAGAGGATGAAGTTATCTTCTCAGTTTAAGATAAAATCTCAGCACAAGATTTTCATAATGGAAAATATCAAAAAAAGGAAAAATAAGCTGTATATGACAGTTTACACCTATAATCTTAGGTACTAGAAAAAATGAGGATTGCTTGAATCCAGGATTTCAAGATCAGGTGGACAACAGTGAGACTCCATTTCAAGGCAAAGAAAGAAATTAAGGAAATGAGGGAAGGTGGTTCTTTGGTGTGTGTGTGAAGATGTGTGTGCGTGACGAGACATGACAGGAGGTTCAGAAGACAGCTCTCAGGAGATTTCCATATTATAGGATCCAGGGATCAAACTCAGGTTGTCAAGCCTGGCAGGGATATTTTATTTTGCTTATACAAAATGTTTTCAAACAACTCAGATCTCTCAAAGGGATTATATCCAAGATTATGAGAATCTCCCTCAAACATGCCTTCCTTGGTGATGGAGGAAAAATGATTACACATGGATGTAATTTCCTAAGAATAGCAAACAAGGACTCTGCAGAGTAACAATATGAATCTTCTGGTCACAATTTTAAAAGTAACTGTCACTGGGTATATAAGGAGAATGGATAAAAGAAGTAAAACAAGGCTAAAATGATTAGGAAACTCACTTATGGGAGATAAGATGGTCAGGAGATGGACTTGAGACAAGCATCAGAAACTTTCCCTCTTCACCCTGAGTGCAAGACCCTAAGTCTCTCTAAACCACAAATTTCATGTCTTTGAAGTGAATGTAATTTTATTTTTTGTGAGGATGATCTGAGAGTATTTTATGCAAAGTACCACTGCCTATAAATAGTAAGAGTTCAGTAAATTAGTCATATTGTCATTGATTAAAAGAAAAATAAACCCTACAAATAACTTTTTAAAGGTGGATAATCAGTAATACATATAAAAAATCCTATCAACAGGTGTCTTTCCACCCCCTCTCCCAATTAAATATAATTTTCTTTGTTTTTGAAAAGATATCACTAAGCACTATATTTCACAGGAAGATCTATGTTAAATACTGGCTGTTTGGGCTTCTTATGATTCTAGAATTTCTCGTAGCACTGTAGACTAGAGCTGTGCTAGAACAATTTCCACATGAATAATAAATAAGGTGCACACTGTGCAATTCAGAGTCTGTGCCAATATATCTATTCCCTTGAATGCCTAATGTGAATTTGTAAAAATTTAATATCTTGCAATAAACACTTAAGCATAATTACTATTAAATATAGATTCATAATCTAGTATGAATACTATTTGTTTTGTTTCACAGGATTTACCCTGAACTTCTTTTTTTTAATCAACAAATCTAGCAGATGGTAATTTGCCAAGGGCCAACTGATACATATGGTGGTTGGCGATGCATGACATGGCATTTTATTAGGAAAGGAAGAGCTTCAGACTGTTCTCCAAAGGAAAATATTGTTTAAAGATCAGCACTCACAAATTCCACCCTTACTTGAAATTTGTTCCATAAAGAGTCTTTTTAAGGAACCTAGAA
Source organism: Peromyscus leucopus (assembly GCF_004664715.2). Lineage (NCBI taxonomy): Eukaryota > Metazoa > Chordata > Mammalia > Rodentia > Cricetidae > Peromyscus > Peromyscus leucopus. The sequence continues at coordinate 294,286 of NC_051067.1, read as the reverse complement.
GACCATTAGAGAGTCACCCACCAGAGCATAAGTTAAGTAACTTAGTAGAATCACTCCGTTCTTTCACTCCTTCAGACATAAATTGATTAATTTTGGTATGTTTTATTTCCTCTTCAAAATTACCCTTTTATCCAATATTTCAATGTAAGACTTACATAAAAGGCAACATTTTATTCACCCTTAAAACATGATTCAGTAGGTAAATCTGAAGAAGCCACCTCCTTTGTCTCTTAGGAAATGATAGTGGAAATCATTTCTAAAGTCCGTGGATAGTATTTATAAATAAGTAATAGACACATAGGACCATGCTCATGCTACAATTCTTTTTAAGAATTATTCTAATGGCAGATGTATGAACAAAATGGAAAACTTCAAAAATACATGAGCAGCAAGTCTTTTTAAAAATCTGGCAATCACAGTTCAATCATATAAATATAACTAGAAATTGGAAATTTTTTCATTCCCAGAGGTTATATTCATCCTTGAAAATTTTTAAGTAATCGAATAAGAGAGAAAAGAACTGGTGATTTGTGGTGATAAAAAAAGATATATAGAAATGATAGAAAAGAGGGTAGATTTTGAATCTACTCTGAAAAGTAAAGAGAGGATATAGATATGATATAGATAAAAAGATAGATTATTGAATCTATTTTTAAAAGACAATTACTAGTTTTAAATACTTTACATTGGATTGGATTTTTATATATTATATACAAATTATATATATTGAGATTGAGATTGTTGGAAATGCTGTACCTATTTTTCTAATCTTGTTCAGGAAATTGTGCTTGTACAGTTCATTTAACAATGTAATGGAATTTGCTAATCCTTTAATGTTATTATTACCAACAATTACAATATAAAGAAATGAAAGTTAGTAGTTAGACATTACAATCAAACTTGTAGTCATATTAGGTAAGTTTTCAAGGTTGAAATTAAGAGATATTTTAGATGGACAGGTCCGCTTCAGAGATCTACAGAATTTGGTATTTAAAATGTTTTAACAACTTAGATTTTTTTTATGACTATGAGACATGTCAGTTCCTGGTAGCACTAATTTACATCAGAAAAAGATATGGGCATTGAAGAAATTGCATATGGAGTTAACTTTCATTATGGCAAAAGTTAGCCACTGGGCAACAAAATGTCCTCACAAAAACTACTGACAAACAGGACAAAATGGACAGACAGGACACAAAACAAAAGACTACCGATTCTTGCCAAGACAAGTGTGGCTGTGGCTTTGGCAACAGGTGTTCTCTGAGGCCAGGCAATATGGCACTCCTTTCTTCGAAGGCAACTAAACAGGCAATGGACTGATGGCTTCTGGTGTGCAGTGGAACAGTAGCTGGAACAGTTATTCTTGAAAGAGTAAAAAGGCTGACAGAGTCGAACCTCTCAATGGTAGAATGGCATTTAATAAAAGAGATGAAGCCACCCACAAGCCGAGAAGAATGAGATATGGAGAAGAACAGGATGCTGAGATGAAGCCACCCACAAGCTGAGAAGAATGGACAGCTGAATTCCAAAAACATCAACAATTTCCAGAATTTAAAATCCTGAATCATGACAGGACACTGATGGAATTCAGGTTTATCTGGTACATGGAATACTCACACCAAATATGAGGCTGAACTGTAGGCCTTGTGTACATCCTACTTCACAAATGAGTCTGTCAGATATGCTAAGCCTATAGGCTGAAGATGATGCCCTAATGTAGTGGAGAAACCTCAGGTGACTGTCCAGGCAGCTGGCTGTTTCTGTCAATTCACATTTTTTTGGAAGCCACTTGTTTGCACTTCCTGTTTTATTAGGTAATATATATCCTTCTTGGGTCTCTGAGGGAGTTGAAGATTAGATAGTTATAGTTAGTTGAAGATTAGATAGTTATAGTTACAGTTTTCCTTAAGAATTTCAGAAAAGAAACTCACTAAAGAGGTGTAAAGTATATAAATTTGAAAGACATTGTAAGATAGGTCTCTGTTAGTAATATGTTAGGATAGAAAGTGATTCAGGTACTTTACTCACCAAAATAGGATAAATAATGGAATATTTTCTCTGAGTTTGTCAAATGTAAATGGACTAGACATTGTTGAGGTATTTTATTGCTTGTATATATTGTATATAGTTATTGTACTTATTGTAGTTTTTCTTATATTAGTTATAACTTTTTTCTTTTTTCTTTTTATTAGAATAAAAAGGGGAAATGTGGTGATATTTTATTTGTGCTGAAATGTGATGTTTTATTTGTATGTTGATAGAGTTTGCCTGGAGAGCAGAGGTCATCGTGAGCCATAAACAGAAGTCAGGCAGTGGTAGCATACACCCTTAATCGGATCACATTGCAGGCAGAGTCTCTGTGTGGTCAAGGACACAGCCAAGCCATAGTGATACATGCCTTTAATCCCAGTACCAACAATAGAGACCTGGAGGTCTGTATAGTCAGGCAGTGATGGGGAAGTGAGGTGGCTGGACTTAGAGCCAATGAGAAGGCAGAACAGGAAGAAATAAAAGCCCAGGATAGACAAGAAGAAGCTCTCTCTCTGGGGAAGCTACTGCATGGTAGTAAGCTAAGGCTAGTCATGACTATTCGCTATTTCTCTGATCTCTTCGGCTATTACCCCTGTATTTGACTCTGTGTTTCTTATTTAAAAAGATTGTTTAGAAATTCATCTACAGTGATTTTTTTTCAAAGCCAGGAAAAGAGCATTAAATATTCAGATATAGCCTTATTTTGATTATAGCCTTATAAACAAAGGAGAGGCCTCAGACTAAAGCCCACTGAAAACCGGATAAGAATTTCATAATTATGAGTTGGAGTAAACAAATCTGTGCTTCATTTTCTATAAAAAAAAGAAGGAAAATTATGAAAGTATGATAGCTATATAATAAATCTTAGCATTAAAAATGAAAATAATATTGGTGATAACTTGATAGCAAGAAGGGTGAAATATGCATTGGATTCACATGCTCACTTGACATAATATTAACAAAATACATGAAACACTAATTTTTCAAATGCCAGACCCCCAGAAACAAAGAGAATTGATCCCTAAAAGATATAAACTAAGTGACGTTTCCCATGTGACTGGTCTCACTCCCTGGAGATTTTTTGGACCACAGCACAGACAGGAAAACAGCAGGGCGAAAATCCTCTGGGTTGAAAGAGACAGCATTAGGGATATGGAAGACTAAGCTATAATTTATAAGAGACACAAGACTGGCAGAGAATGAGGATATAACAGAGGAGCAGAAGGGCCTCTTAAGAATTCCACACTGTAGTAAGCAATTGTACCCATCACCTGTGAGCAGCTGATTAAGACCAAAGGATTTGGAAAAACAGTGTTCAACACTCACATTGGGTCCAGAATAATGTCTGTTTCCACCAGCTACATTGAAAAGCTCTTATCTCACTATAAAGGGTTCATTACCCTTAACTTGAGAATTTCTCTGTCATTTCTTAAGAAATTGTAAAAGCAAGGTATTTTTTCAAATAACTTAATTGCATCACCAGAACAAAGCTTAATGATATTTATAGGAAAATAAAATATTTACTGTGCAAAAAATCAAAACTACACTACTTTGTTTCATACAAGAAATCACCAGACACAGACAAGCAAGATATCTCTACAGGTAACTAAGCTAAAATGTGTTTTCAAGGAATCAGAGAAACCACAGAACTGAAAAATATTTTAACTGAACTGAAAACTTTGACAGAGGATCTAGCTATTAAACTAGATCAAACAGAGAAAAGAATTACTGAACTATAGGTAGGCCACTAGAAACTACTCAGTATGATTAACAAAAAGAAAGAATGGAAAAGCTGAAGAGACCTGAAAAACAACATTAAGTGGAGTAACATATTCATCATTAGTGTATCAGAAGGAAAAAGGGAGGCAGAAAGGGATAGAAAGTACACTAAAATATATAGTGGCAAAAAAACTGCCAAGAATGGGGGAGGGAAGAACTGGAATTCCAGATCTAGGAAGCTCAAAGAACAGCAGAAACTCACAGAGACTGTTAAAGAGAGAAGCTTAAAAGCAAAGGGAGAAAGCAAAATGTTACATACAAGGGATTCCCCTATTGCCATGTTAATTAATTAATTTGTTTGAGTAGAAATCTGTAGATGTAACCAACTGTCTTATTAAAATAAGAAACACAGAACCATCTTATTAAAATAAGAAACACAGAATCAATGTAAAAGAGAAAGCCGAGAGGTCAGAGCTCAGAGCTAAAATCTCACCCTTCCTCCTGCTGTCCCAGCTTCGCGAAAAGAGACCTACTTCCTGTCGGTTCGTTTTTTTATAGTATGTTGTTCTGTAAATAATGGACGAATCTGTCTGAAATCTTCAGCTTCTAGTCTCTAGATGTTAGAGAGGTTGCCAGTCTATGACAAAGTAAAATTAACACATTGTGTACCCTGTTAAAATTTATAGGAAAGATTGTTCTGAAAACGATCTGGGGATATGAATTTGTTCAGCTATTTCTAAGCATTACATATGCCTGTATTTGTCTGCTGGTTTGAAGGCAGAGAGGAGGAAGAGAGTGGGTCAAAGCCCAGACGGTTGTTTAGAAGATACCTCAGATAATAACCATTGCCTTGCAAACAGTTGTTTACCAGTGCAGTGTGAATAGCAGACATTATTATTATTATTATTATTATTATTATTATTATTATTATTATTGAAATCCCTAGTCTTTCTACATATTTAAAAGTACTTGACACATTTAAAAGTAGAAGTAGTAGAATACTATTTTGTGTAAATAGTTTTTGAAAAACTGGAGATACTATGCTTAGAATAGTTAACCCACCTCTGAGAACAGTGCACCTGCTGCACTTGTTCAGTGGATTGAGGAGGTGGGAGGGAAGAAACTGCAAAAAGATTCCCTTAGTGTGCTAGATAGACACCTTTAGCTTACCCGTCACCCCGTGTGGTAGATTTACTTCATTTAATGTTGCTGTTCTGTATATAGTGTACAGACTGGACAAAGTAGTCCTCATTTTATGATCTCTAGTTTCTAGGTGTTGAAGAGGTTGCCAAGGTATGACAAATGTAGAGTTAGTGAACTAACACATCCTGTATACTCTGTTAAAGTTCACAGCGAGGTTGTCTTCTGAAGAGAGTTGTAAAAGTATCCAAGTGATGGGTGCCTGTGTCACATGATACAGGGGAGAGGCTGGAGAAGAAGGTTGGAGACCAGAATGCTCTCAGCAGAAGACACTTTGAGATCAAACCATTGTTACATGTGTGTGGTTTCCACACTACTGTGTATATAGGGGACAAATTTATGTCCTCATCTGAAACATCTAGTCCTTCTAGGTGTTTAGAAGTGCACAAAGTATGTTAAAGGTAGATGTAGTAAATAATACATGTTGTAAAAAAAAAAAAAGCAATAGGCTCAAGGTAATATAAAACATAAGCCACATAGAGATGGCTACCACACAGAGAATCTGGATTATGTTCTCTTTGATATTCATAACTGAAGAAAAACATTTGATTGCAAAAGCTGTTGAGTTATGCCAAAATGTATATGTTAAAGGTACCTTGACTTCAAAATTTGGATGTAAGGATATGTTGCTTTGGAAAGGAGGCTCTGCTTTTGTTTCTACAGAAAGCTAGAGGCTATGGATTTGTTCCAGATTAAGATACATCAGGTTTGACCAGCCAAGACCACCTGAAAGGTCTCTGATGACACCAAGGCCCAGATGATCCATCATCTAGAATCGTTTCAAGGCAACTGGCTCAGATGACACAGACTCACGGACTACTCCATGATCTTAAAATTTTCTTTGTTGTCCCCATAAGATACAGCACCCCCCTCCAGCAGGAAGTAGTAAGAGAAGCTATGCCCAAATTCCCAAATATACCAAGCTGGCTTTGGAGATGTGTAAAAGTTAAAACCTTCCTTTCTAAAAAAAAAAAGAAAGAAAGAAAAGAAAAGGGGAAGTGCTGTGGGATGGTCTATATGTCAAATTGCTCTGATTGGTCAATAAATAAAACACTGATTGGCCAGTGGCCAGGCAGGAAGTAGGTAGGACAGGGAGAGAGGAGAGTTCTGGGAAGCAGAAGGCTGAGGCAGAGAGACACTCCCAGCCACCACCATGACCAGCAGCATGTGAAGACGCCGGTAAGCCACCAGCCATGTGGCAAGGTATAGATTTATGGAAATGTATTAGTTTAAGCTATAAGAGCAGTTAGCAAGAAGCCTGCCACAGCCATACAGTTTGTAAGCAATATAAGTCTCTGTGTTTACTTGGTTGGGTCTGAGCGGCTGTGGGACTGGCGGGTGACAGAGATTTGTCCTAACTGTGGGCAAGGCAGGAAAACTCTAGCTACATAAGTCCTTTATTTCTCTGTTAAGTTTCGATTTGAGAGATCTGTCCAGTGGTGAAAGTGGGGTGTTAAAGTCTCCCACTATTAATGTGTGGGGATATATATGTGGTTTAAGCTTTAGTACTGTTTCTTTTACATATGTGGGTGCCCTTGTGTTTGGGGCATAAATGTTCAGATTTGAAACTTCATCTTGGTGGATCTTTCCTGTGATGAGTATGTAATGCCCTTCTTGATCTCTTTTGATTGATTTTAGTTTGAAGTCTATTTTGCTGCTTGTTTCTTAAGACTGTTTGATTGGAAAGTCTTTTCCCAGCCTTTTATTCTTAGGTAGTGTCTATCTTTGAATTTGAGATGTGTTTCTTGTATGCAGCAGAAAGATGGGTCCTGCTTTCATATCCATTTTGTAAGCCTATGTCTTTTTATAGATGAATTAAGTCCATTGATATTAAGGGATATTAATGACCAGTGATTGTTCATTCCTGTTATTTTGTTGGTGGTAGTGTGTGTGTACTTCTCTTCTTTGGGGTTTACTGCTGTGGCTTTATCTATTGCCTGTGTTTTTGAGGGTGTATCTGACTTCCTTAGGTTGGAATTTTCCTTCTAGTGGTTTCTGTAGGGCTGGGTTTGTGAATAAGTATTGTTTAAATCTGGCTTTGTCTTGGAATGTCTTGTTCACTCCCTCTATGATGATTGAAAGTTTTGCTGGGTATATTAGTCTAGGCTGGCATCCATGTTCTCTTAGTGTCTTCATTACATCTGTCCATGTCCTTCTGGCTTTCAAAGTCTCCATTGAGAAATCGGGTGTTATTCTGATGGGTTTGCCTTTATAAGTCACTTGGCCTTTTTCCTTTGCTGCTCTTAATATTCTTTCTTTATTCTGTACATTTAGTTGTGCAATTATTATGTGGCAAGGGGACTTTCTGGGGGGTTTAGTCTGTTCCGTGTTCTATAGGCTTCTTGTATTTTCATAGGCATTTCCTTCTTTAAGTTGGGAAAGTTTTCTTCTATGATCTTATTGAATATATTTTCTGTGCCTTTGAGTTGGTATTCTTCTCCTTTCTCTATCCCTATTATTTGTAGGTTTGGTCTTTTCATAGTGTCCCAAATTTCTTGGACATTTTGGTTCATGACTTTGTTGGCTTTAGTGTTTTCTTTGACTGATGAGTCTATTTCTTCTACCGTATCTTCAACACCAGAGATCCTCTTTTCCATCTCTTGCATTCTGTTGGTTATACTTGCATCTGAAGTTCCTGTTCATTTACTCAGATTTTCTATTTCCAGCATTTCTTCTGTTTGTGTCATCTTCATTTTTTCTATTTCCCTTTTCAGGTCTTGGACTGTTTCCTTCATCTGTTTCATTGCTTTTTCATTATTTTCTTTCAGGGCTTTATTGTTTTCTTCCAGGACTTTTGCTTTATTTGTCCTTTCCTCTAGTTTTTTTATAGTGTTCTTCCCATTTTTTGCTTGTCTTTTCCTCACTTTCATTTGTGATTCCTTCTATATAAGCCTCTATCTTCTTTATGATGTTATTCATAAGGCTGTTTTCTTCTGCTTCTTCCATTTTTTGATGTTCAGGTCTAGATGTTGGAGGGAGGCTAGGTTCTGGTGATGCTGTATTGCTCTTCATTTTGTTGTATGTACTTCTGTCTTGACATCTGCCCATCTCCTTGTGATTTCATTCTTGGTCTTATCAGTGCACTTGGTCCAGAATGAGTTGACAGATTCAGGAAGTCACTCTCTCTTGTCCAGATAGTAGCTCCAGGGCGGGATGGGAGCTCTTGTCCAGATGGGAGGTCTGGGGCAGGATGGGAGCTCTTGTCCAGATGGGAAGTCCGGGGCAGAATGAGAGCTGGGGGCTGGTCTCTAAGTCTCAGGAAGTGGCTGGGGTCTCGAGTGGATGGGTGTGGTGGCAGGGCATGGAGATTGCAGGGTCTACCAGGGGTCTTGGAGAAGGGGAGCCTTCCTGGTGGGGGTGAAAGGGATCCTGCCCGATGGCCAGGACCTGGGGCCAAGTTGGGCAGGTCTTCCCCGGAATTGCTGGTGCCCAGGAATGGGATCTAGACTGAGCCCAAGCACTCACCCCTTGTCCAGATGGGTGAGATATTTCTTTGGTTAGGCATGAGAACTATACTTATCTGGCTAGACTCTAGAAAAGATATCTTGGGTTTCTTAATGTTTTTAGAAAGGTTTTGATCATTCCTCTTTCTTTTTCAGATTCTTGATTCCAAAACGCATATGACTGACAATCTAAAGAAATCTAATTCATTGACTCACAGAAGGATACCAATAGGTGTTAGATTATGAACCTGTCATTCTCAAACGCTGGCCATTCTAGGAGACCAGGTCTCACAGGCTGAAGAAATCAGGCATGTTCCATCTTAGAGCAGATAGACCCTCATGTGTATGTAGAGTGGGGTAAGACAAAAGTAGAAAAGGAAAACCTGAGACATAAGAGATCTAACCATGTCCCTTTCTTTCCCAGTCCTTAGCAGACTAAAGAAATGGTGGGTCAGTGTAAACAATTTTAGAAAGGCCTTGATCATTCTCCTTTCTGATTCTGGGTACCAAAAGGCATGCTATTGACAACCCTAAAATAGGTGAGTCTGTTGACTCACAGTAGGAGACCGATGAGGGAATCTTTCCAGAAGAGAGTTTATTTATGTACATTCTACCTCCCATTCACTATCTGCCCAACCCTCTGCCAGTGCTGGCAGTAGTCTAGAGAGTACCTGGACTGGTCTACTTTGGTGACTGGTCTAGTGAATACCCTAACCGCCATCATAGAGTCTTTGTCCAGTGCCTGATGGAGGCAGATGCAGAGATTCACAGCCAGGCACCAGGCTGGGCTCCAGGAATCCAATTAATGAGAGAGAGGAGGGATTCTGGAGGTGGGGGACAGTGAGATCATGATGGGAAGAAATACAGAGGTGACCGGCCACACTGGTGGAAGCCCATGAACTGTAGACTAGTGGCTATGGAGCCCCCATGAGACTGGACTAGGCCCTCTGGATACAGAAGATGGTTGTTTGGCTCAAACTGTTTGGGGAGCACCCAGACAGGGGAATCAGGATCCATCCCTGGTGCATGGGCAGGCTTTTAGGAGCCCAATGCCTGTGGTGTGATGCCTTGCTCAGCTTTGGTGCAGTGAGGAGAGGCTTGGACCTGCCGAGGCACAGTGTGCCAGACTCTGCTGACTCCCGATGAGAGACCTTGATTTGGGAGATGTGGGGGATGTGGGGTGGCTTGGGAAGGAGGGCTAGGGGGGTGGGAGGAGGGAGCAGATGGGATCTGTGGGTGGTATGTAGAGTGAGTAGAAAATGTCTTAATAAAGAAAAATGAAAAAAATAATGAAAGATAAAAAGATGTAAAAGGACCTTAGCATGCTCCAAGGATGAGTTAATATCCCTGGAAAACTGATTTTTTTTTTTTTTTAAAAAGCAAGAGTTTTGTCTAATGTCAATATATATCACTTCAAGTAGTGAAGGTCTTTGCAAAATGTGAAGCTCAAATTCTTCTTTGGGGGAGTGAAAAATGGGCATAGGACATAGGGACTTGTGATTGACAGAGTTGTGGTGTCAATAACCAGATTTTATTCTCCCATGTGGAGCATGGAGACTGGATGTTATCATGAAATAAGCTTCTTGACTTCTCAGAAGATCACAGACTGTGCCCAAATTTAGTTTTTCTCGGGGTTCCTTAAATAAAAATTGGATTCAGGGTAATGCAAAACTAATGTTAAAATTATGAAATGAAGTAGGTCAAAAAGTAATAGTTTTTATATAAAAATGATAATTATATAGGTTACTTTGAATGACAAATCTTAAATTCTTGGTTAATTTACTATAATTTTCATAAATAACTGAGATTCCTTTAGAAAATTGTACTGAAAAGAAGCACTACAAATTACAAATTTTAAATTAGCATATTTAATCAATGTATATCCATGGAGTATTCTGAATAAATACTGTAAATTGTAAGAACAAGGATTTTGGATTTAACATACTTAGAATCTATAAACAGGGGTTGGAGAGATGGCTCAGTTGGTAAAGTGTTTGCTATGGTGTCAGGAGGACTGAAAACCATTCCCAGTATCCATGTAAAAAGCCAGGCAAGCCTGCTTGTGCTTATAATCACGTTCCAAGGAGGTAGAAACAGGAACATCCCTGGGCTTGCGGGCCAGCAAGTTTGGTTGCATTAGCAATCTCCAGTTTGACTCAGAAAAATAAAGTGAAGAGCAATTGAGGAAGATAATGTTAGCCTCTGGCTTCCACATGCAAATACATGTACACACACATACAAAGAACAATATAAGTATTTCCCACTGGATAACATTGGCATCAGTACTACACACTATGTATAACCCACACTAAATCTCTCCCCAAACTTCTTTTTCCTCTAGCCTGTGGAGACTGCTGCCCACCCTCTCAGTCTTCTTTTATGTTTAAAACACTCACACAATCTTTGACCTTGTTCTTTCTCTTCCATTAATTCTCTTTCTCAATTCATTGCCACTTCAACAGGACCAAATATCTACTCATCTTGTATTTATTACAGTAACAAATATTTATTACTATGCTTGTTACAGTAACAGAAAGCTGAGGTAACACAGATATGTTGTCTTTTATTGGTGAAAAATAGGATTTTATCTTTGAATAATTTTAAGAATTAAAAAAATTAAATATAATTTTAAAATTTATTCCTATTTGTGACAGTCCCAAGGAAAAGTGTATCCCATTTTCTCTCTCTCTCTCTCTCTCTCTCTCTCTCTCTCTCTCTCTCTCTCTCTCTCTCTCTTTCTCTCTTGTCATTTTTGGTTTTGCTTTTATTTAACGTAATTTCTTTATTGAATCTTTTGGAATTTCATGTAATACACTCCAATTTTACTCAGCTCCCAGTCCCACCATATCCCTCCCTCCCCCCTACAGTGCCCCCACAAAAGAAAATTAAAAAAAAATCAAATCAATCCAAAACAAAACAAGCAAGCCAACAAACAAACAAACAAACAAACAAACAAACAAAAAAACAGAAAGAAAAACAAAAAGAAAAGTCCCTAACTCATCTAGCCTCAGTTTGCCTTCTCTGGACACTTCTGCTCTTTGACTTGTCATGTTACTTCTACAACTATATAATGATTATTTATCTAATCTCATCTAATTCTCTGAGCAGGTTGAAAGGCTCATTAAGAGTCTGCAAAACAATTGCAGATGAACTTCCCTGAAATAAAAGGCATGAACTAAACAGCTTCCCCAAACAGATTATATCAGCCAGCTCAGAAACTTAAAGTGTCATCATCATTGGTCTCCCAGCTGCTGCCCATTTATAAGTCAGCAACCACAGTGATTCTTTAAAAGCAGTCTCACTCCTCTATGCAAAGTTCCCAGTGGCTTCCTTATCCATGGTCCTGATAATGGCTTACACCATCCTGCATAATTTATCTCCTTTCAGATCTCATTTCCTAAAGTCTCTCTCTATCTGTCCAACTGAAAGAGCCTGTTCCCCTTTGGGTACAGCTGGTGTTTTTCTGCTGCAGAGCTTTTGCAAACATTTTTCCTTTCACCTGGAACAAGCTTCCTTCAGACATCTCTTAAATTCTGTTTCAGGTCCTCTGAGCCTTGACTTGGAAGGCAGGAAGCTTGTGTGTTAACAATAGTTTCTTACTGTGCACACTGTAAGGCCCTCTGGAGTTCAATCAAACACAAGTCAGTACAGTATGAAAGTCATCAACTGCAGCAGAGGTATTTTACATGTTTCCTCAGAGTGTTGGAAACAGCAGCAAAAAAGAGCTTGACCTGCAAGTTCACAGCAAGTACTGCAGACAAAGAGAATGTTAAACACAACCATGGCACTACAATCACACTATTTCTTCAAAAATAAACTCGATAGAAAGGGAAAAGATAGAAGAAGAAATATACACTACAGACAATTGTAGCTTTTTATTCATACCAGATCTTGTTTTTTGTTTGTTTTGTTTCTTTGTTGTTTTGGTTGAAACTGGATTTTGGTTGAAAGTAGTAGTTCTGGTTAATTTCTTAAGGTGTGTTGATTTAAAAAGGAAACAGTTATCATCTAGAGATAAATGAAGGTACTGATGGATGAAATGAGAGGCTGTGATGAATAATCTTCAGTTAATCTATGTGAGGGATGCAGGTCTCCAAGAACTGAAGCAGTGGGGCAGACATGTCAGAGTCAGCAGCAGTTTCTTTATACCACTACTCCCCTGGATATGCTTTACCTTTATAGTAAAGCAGAAAGAAAGCAGAGCCAAAGTTCTGTTGGTCACTGGGAAAAGAAAAGTGATGGAGATGGAAAATATGCAGAGATAGAAAAATAAAAACTGTTTCATCTCATATAATTCTGTATTGTTACATGTGTTGTTTTGTTTTTATCTGTTAATTCTATAATTTTTAAGTGCCTTGTGAATAATTAAGTTGCTCTTATGGAAATTTCTAGGCAGTGAAAACTTGTTTCCAAAGTACATGGTTAATGTCTATTTTTTTTTATTTTTAAGAAGTTTAAATTAATTTTTAAAATTAATTTTTGGTGGGCACATAAAGAAATGATGTCACTGTGATATACAACACTATGCTCTGTGGCTGAACACTCCTTTGTTTACATGGCAGGCAAAAACAGGGTTGTCCAGAAGCTAGTAGGCCAGTTAGCCTGGAGTACACAGTTACACAATGCAGCAGCAGAAATGAGAGAGATTCTGCCGCAACTAGATATATGAGAACTGTCTTGAAAGTTGTCCTGTGATCAACACACACACACACACACACACACACACACACACACACACACACACACACACACTTTATTACAGATATATTAGTGTGGGATTTGCCATAAAAATTAAAATGTGACTATGAAAATTATTAAAAGTTGTGCAGAAGACCCAGACCTAGAAGTACAGCTGTTAACCATAGCCACTTGGATGACTGAGACAGAATGATCACATGTTCAAGGACATTCTGAGCAACTTGGTGATATCTTGTTTCAAAATAAAAAGTAAAAACATTTATGGTGTAGTTCAGTAGTACATACCTTGGTTTGTATGAACAAGTCCTTGCATTCATCCCCAGTACTAAAAATAAAAATAAAAACAGATCACTGAATAGGACTGTCTTCTAATAGTCACCTATCTAAAGTAAATATATTTAAATTTTATTCATTATTTTTAACAAATTCTCAATAGTTCAATTTTACCAATAAAGACTCAGGAGCCAGATGCTGGGGTGAAAGCCTGCTAGCTCACAGAGGCAGAGAAGGCACCTAGCTGACCTTCTTTGCCAAAATCCCAGAAAGAGCCCTTCCTCCTACACTGTCTCAAACAAGACTCCTCCAATTCAATGTCCCACCCACCCTTCTAATTCCTACACATCTCTCTGCACGTCCTCCTGACTCTCTCTTACTCTCTATGGTGTTTTTTTTTTTTTTCTTGTTCACTTCCTGTCAACTGGTTGCTTGCTCTGCCTCTTGACCTATGGTTGATTTTATTTAGTCCTGCTTAACATATTCAAGCAGAAAGCTCTTGGACTAAAGGAGTGTGCTAAGGCTGCACCACACCACAACTAGACACATGTTTTTCCAGTAAATAATGCAGGATTCACAGTGTGATCAAATACCCTGCAACATTTCCCCCTTTTTGTCTAAAGAAAAGGAAAGGTTTTAACTCTAAGACAGTAAAACTATTTACAGTAATGAAGCTATTTCTGCCAAGCTTTCCATAATGTCAGCTTGGTTGTATTTGGCAGTCTTAGCATTAAGTATTTCTGAGTTTAAAGTTCTATAAAAGGTTTATGTCAATCTCATATGACCTCAGCAATTTGAATGTCCTGAGCAGTTTGTAGTACGAAGCTGCTCTTTCTCCTATGCTGTCTCAAACAAGACTCGTCCAACTCAGTGTCTCAGCTTTCTACTTCCTGGGTGTCTCTCTCCATCTTCCTGACTCCTACTTACTCTTTATGTTTTTTTTTTTTTATGTCAACTGGTTGCTTGCTCTTCTTCTTGACCTATGGTTGATTTTATTTAGCCCTTTTTAAAATATTCAATCAGAAAACTCTTGGATTAAAGTGTATGCTAGGGCTTAGACACATCACAACTAGAAACAGGCTTTTCCAGTAAATAATGCAATCTCGGGGTTCACAGTGTGATCAAATATCCTGCAACAATTGAATTTCTTATTGTCAGCAATAAGAATGAATACATTGCTGATATAGTAAATGTTTGTGGTCAAAGAGAGAGGAGAAATCATGACCACAAAATCCTGTAATTTTTCTGGGCAGCAGAAGATGTATAAAGGACAAAATGGCAACTTTTCCCATTTCTTATTGAACAGATAGTTTTCTGGGGTTACATACAATTATAGGATAGGTTAGAATAATAATAATGGTGGTTTCTGAGTTAATAGAGATTACTAATAAATACAACATCAGCTCTGTGAAGCCTGTGACCCAGTGTGAATCTTGGAGTACTTTTATAAGGCTAATCATATCAGCAAAATTCTTTCAAGTTCCTTCACTGATCCTTGCTGGACTGATGCTCTTTCATTCCTTTAGTAATACAGAATCTACTAAAAAAAATGAATCTACCTTTTATGAATGAAAGAAGAAAATTGTCATGGAAGACCTATGGCTATAATAATACCTATAATTAAAATTACTAAAAATGATCATTTAGCCAGGTATAGTGATTCACAACTATAATCTCAGTACTTGGAAAATAGAAGCAGGAGGATTAGGAGTTAAAAATTATCTTCTGGTCTGGCAGTGATGGCGCACACCTTTAATCCCAGCACTCGGGAAGCAGAGACAGGAGGATCTCTGTGAGTTCGAGGCCAGCCTGGGCTACCAAGTGAGTCCCAGGAAAGGCACAAAGCTACACAGAGAAACCCTGTCTCAAAAAATCAAAAAAAAATTTATCTTCTGTTACATAGTAAGTTCAAATCCAGCCTGGGCCACTTGAGACCCATCTCAAAAATCAGTCAATCAATCAACAAGTTAGTAAGTAACTTAATAAATAATTGTCTGATTGAAACTTGAATACATAATCTCATATATGGTTTTGATTCAATAGTTATAAATAAGTGCTCTTAACTGCTGAGCCAGTGCTCCATCCCCAGCAAGTTATTTTTTTTTATTGTTTTATAAGTAATCTGGTGGTTTGATTGAGAAAGGGTATTATCTGGAAATAATAAAAAGAATCAGCAGGAGGAAATATTAATCTAATATTTGTTTGAGGCTTGTCTAAAGACACAGGTGGGTCTGGACCAGTTGCTACTGAGGGTTAAGTATTTGAAGATGATATAATATCTCAATAGCACATGACATAGTTGTTAAAACAAATATTAAGATGATGACTTCCTTTAAGACCTCAGAAAGAAACAAGAATATCTAGTGTCAGCCTTCAGAACAAATAGATTGCTAAATTAGTTTTTTTTTTTAAGTAACCTAAGCGAGATGTGGAGAGAGAAAAAATGAGCTGAAGAATAAAATAAGAGCAACTGGGCAATACTACTGCAAATGTGAAAGGAAAAATCATTCAGAGAAACTCAGTGGGAAAGGGTTTAAAAAAAAGAAAGAAAGAAAATTGTCAGCAGCCAATTTACAATATTTTAGATAGATTTTAATGGGAATAAAGCCAGAGAGCTTCCTGACTACCAGACTTGAGCCATAACACTGAGATACAGCCCCAAGACTTTTAAAAATTTGAGGCAAGATCTCACGAAGTTGTTCAGGCTAGTCTTAAACTCAGCCTGTAGTTCAAACTGAACTTAAACTAGAAATCCTCCAGCCTCAGACTCCAGAGTAACTGTGATTACAGGTTTAAAATGCCAAGTCTAGAGAGAATTTAACTAAGTTAGACGTGTGTGTGTGTGTGTGTGTGTGTGTGTGTTCTACTGTTTCATTATTTTCAACTTCTGCACGAAGACACCAGTTTCACTGTGTATTAAGGAAAAGTGAATTAGCTCCTTGAATTGGCTTTATACATATTTAAACTTCCACTTTACCCTTCAGATTAGGACAATCATGAAGGTCAAACTTTAGACTGCTAGGATTTCTGTGGACCTTCACTGATGGCCACTTGGTTGACTACTGTAGAGATCCTGACCAGTGGTTCTTAGATTCTGAAGGCTTCTGACTCCACAGGCCTGCTAGGCCACAATTGGTTTTATTTTATTATAGCCTATTTCAAAGGGGATGGAAACCAAAATGTCTCAACAGACATTTAAAGCCTTTCATATGAATTTCTTGTATGAGCCTGCAGCAAAGAAAATCAACTTAGAAAAGGAGAATCTGTATTCAAAAGGAGTATGCTAATAGGAAAAGTTCTTCCATTTTAGGACTCTGAAAGCATATGAAAGTCAAACAGAAAAGGACTTTTATTTATTGGGTAAGGATGGCTGAGCAGAGTGGGATAAAGTGGCAGATAAGTGGATAAATGACAGGGCATCACATGGAGATAATTGGACAGAAGATAGGTTTCCCTGTGGCCAGAAGATCAAACTGATTTCTCAGATAAGCTACTAAGAGGTATATTCTTCATGTGGTATTTAATAAACCGCAAAAGGAGGCTAAAGGGGCCTATGGGATGAGCAGAAGACAAATATAATACAGGCAGAGCCAAAGATAAAAAAAAATCTGAAGTTGTAACCACTTGGTTTTGGTAACTATAGAACTATTGACAAGTAATCACTCTTAAATTTCTTCACTAGAGATGGCCAAACTGGACATGGCTTCTAGAAGCAAGAGGCTATGTTCCAAAATGACCCCAAAAATCTTTACATGAGAAAATCCAATGCTAGTACTTAGCAGGAAATGGGCCCTGAAGGCCCTATTTAAAAAGTGATTTCAGAAAGCTTAAGATTATGAACGTTCCCTTTGCCCTTTGTCACATAAGTCTATAACTGTGTTCTTAAAACCCTGAGAAATACATCTTTGAAGTGCAAACAGTTAGAGCACTAGTCCAACTTTGTCTTCCAGGTTCTCTGGAAAGGCAAAGGACTGGTTTTGGTTTTTACCTTATTTCAATGTGTGTTACACTGCCATTTCATTACTGTTAAAAATCAACACAGACTTCTTTCAAATCCAGTGAGAATCTGTAACTGTGGAGGTAATGTATCTGAGTTCTTTCAGGTGTAGGAAGGTGATGAAACAGCATTCTGGTAACTAAAAAAAACTGTTATGAGACTCATGCAGTTTGATGGCAGATTATTCTTCAGTTATCTATGGACTCCCTGCTTCTCTGTCATCTTATCTCAGTAGATCACAGAACAGATAAAGGCAAAGGCCAAATATTCAATCAAGTTAGCTACTTTTAATGTTGCAACATAAATTTTTAAGCCCACTGAAGACAAAATTGGAGATAGAAGCTATAGGCCACTTTTTCTCATGCCCCCTACTGGTGTGACTTGGGACGGGATCTTCCAGCACCTATGCCAGCCACATGAGCCTCACTTGACCGTGGGTGCCTAGTCCTTTCATGACTTCTAACGGAAAAATGGTTTACATATAATATAACCTGCCCTGTGGTACTATTTCTGACTCTCTTTTTTTTTTTTCACTCTTAAAACACTGACAAGGAAGAACCTGCTTGAAAGAACTGAAAGACCAAGCCAGGGCCCTAATAGGCTCCCTTAGCAGCCCTGACATGAACCAGGCCTTAGTTTCAGTTCACTAGAATGGGCTGGAGCTGAGCAAGCAATTCTCAGGAAAAACACAATTTAGGGGCAACCGATCAACAGGTGCCCCCCAGCCTCCTGCAGGCTCAGTAGGTGCCCCAGGCCCTTTCTGCTGGCTCAGCAGGCCCCCCAGACTTCTGCTAGCTAAAGACAGCTTCCCCTACCCTCTCCTCAACAAATCCCTAGACACTAGACCCCACCACCACCACCAATGGGCCCCTAACTACTACAGCCTCCCACCAATCAACTCCCAGACTGATCTTTCTTTCACCAATCAGTACCAGATTAATCCCTCCTCTCTGGAATTCCCCTAACTCTGCTTAAAAGGAGCTTGTGACCCCCGCTTCGGGGTGGCTATTTGCCACCCCATCATGCTGGAAATAAATGCTCTTACTAAATTGCACATGTGACTGTTGGTCTTTCTTGGGGGCTTCTCTTGGACCCTAACACCACTGTTGGACTTAGCTTGGCCAGTTGGGTACATCCCACTGTGTACTAGTTTATCTTATCGCTAAGATCAAATATCTGATATGAAGAAACAAGGGGAGAAGTTTATTTTGGGTTACAATTGAGGACTTATAATATGACTGGGAAGGTGTGGCAGCAGGATCTTGAGGTGGTTGTTTACATCAAGACCACAGTCAGGAAACAGAGAGTGGATAGGAAATGGGGACAAGCTATAAAACTTCAAGGCCTGCCACCAGTGACCTACTTTCTCTAGAAATATTTCATTTCTTGAAGGTTCCACAACCTTCTAAAACAGCACCACCTGCTGGGCAGCAAATGTTCAAACACATGGGTTTATGGAAGAGATCTTAGATTCAAGCCACAAAGTTAGGGGTCTAGGGCTGTTTTACTTCAACATAAATCACATATACTTGACCACATCCCCCAGGATGTGCATGGGCTTCTGCAATTTTGGAGGTTTAGAGTTTTAGAGTTTGGGGGCTTAGCCCTATTTGAAATGGCCTCATATCCTAGATCAGTGAACATGTACCTTGGCAAGGCTGCCTCCTGTGCTCACCTGGGAGGTACTTGCCAGCAGCTATAATATGTGAGAGGCTGCCATGGGATGCACAGAGTTGAACTAAATTACTAAACACTATTTTTCACTGCCTAGGGGACCAGCCTCCAGCAGTACACGGCTCAAAGGGAATCCAAGGAGTTGGCGTACTATAAATTTTTTTCTGAGGGGGTTAGGGGAAATGACACTCACATACTCTTTTGATGTTTTCCTCAGACCTTTTCTTTACTCTTCTTTTGCATTCTCTATTCTTTATTTTCCTGGTGATTTCCTTCCCTCAATCTTGATGTTTTCCTTCTAACCTTATCTTTATTCTTTCTTATTCTCTCACTCTTGTTTTCCTTCTAACTCTCTCTCTCTCTATTCTTTCCCTTACACCTTATATGCCTCAGCAAAGACTTCCAGGCAATATAAAAATTAAAATGTGGTTACATTCTATTTTTCAAGTGAATGATTACAATGAATACAAGTAAGAGACAGCATGTTTTCCATATCCCTTAACATGATTAAACATTTTATGTATTACAAGTGAAAAATAAATTATCTCAAATATCCCAAGAACCTATGTACATTCATACCCAAGCAACTTGTTATAGATTAACAGTATAAGCAAGCAAGGTATTCTTTTACTGGCAGGCTGTAATTTGCAGTTAAAAAGAAAGGACAGATCATTTATTACTTATCTTGAAAGGTAATCTTATAAGGAATATTACAGGAATCACAAAGTTAAACTTTTATGCATGAAAAACAATCAGTCAACTCTACTTCAAATCTTCAGGTTGAATAACCACTCATCAATAGTTTTTTTTTTTTTTTTTTTTCGAGACAGGGTTTCTCTGTGTAGCTTTGCACCTTTCCTGGAACTCACTTGGTAGCCCAGGCTGGCCTCGAACTCACAGAGATCCGTCTGGCTCTGCCTCCCGAGTGCTGGGATTAAAGGCGTGTGCCACCACCACCTGGCTATCAATAGTTTTTTATATCAGGAAATTAAGGGCAGAAATGGGTATAAAGAGTTAATCATCACCTTTGGTCATCAACTAATCCTAGAAAGAAAGGTACATCAGCAAATGATAATTGGGCTGCTTTGTTCTTGTTCCCTGACCTTAACGAGTTCCTTGCTCAACTATGTGCCTTTCTAAAACTTTAGATTATCATGTTGGGTTTTTCACCTCAAAGCTATTTAACAAAAACATTTTACTCTAATCTTAAGTTATTTTCAAAGCTTTGCTTCAGCTGTAATGCACTCTAAAACCCATCTCCCAATGAACACATCTCCCAATATTAAGGTTAAAAGAATTTAAGCTATGTGGGCAACTGGGACTCAATTTTTTTTCTTAATCATTAACTTATGCCACAGTCTATGTGGCTCCTCAATAGAAACTTATATGTTCTAGCTATGTGACACTTCCTTGTTTTTATTTTTAATCATCAAAACTTTATTTAAACTAACATTATTCCTATCAATTAGACATTACAGATTAAGAAGAAATCATCTTCATAATAATCCACAGGTAAAAATGCCCAGTAGAACAGAATGTATCCATGAGATAAACATACTACATTATAGGCAGTGGGGATCTCCTCACACCCATTCACACCATGTCAGATACCAAAGAAAGATGGCAGTGGCAAATACGTAAAGGCACAGCAGAAGCAAAAGGCATTCTGGAGTCCTTGGTCTCAGAGCCTTGGCTATCAGACATTCACCCATCATGAATTTTCTCCCTGGTGGGCTGACACCTTGAACATCAATTGCTACCTACTGCTCCTCTGATCTGATCCTGACAATGTTCCCTGTTTCTCCAAAATCACCATTTGGGAGGAAATTCAGGTGCATGGAGAGGCAATTCAACTAGAATAATGATCATAAGTGATTTTTAAAAAATTACAGGGGGTTGTGGAAGAAAGACAAGGAGAGACTACTTTTCAGAGATCTTTGATGTTTTATCTCTGGTGAGGTACTCTATATAATGGCAGAGACCTGTTGTTTAAATATAAGGATTCAAAAGTTTTAAGTCACATAAATCTGTGTAAAAAAAAAAAATCCCTAGAGGAAATTCCACTTCAAAGAAAAATCAAGGCAGGGGAACATGACATTAAGTTTATGGAAATAAAGATTGATATATTAAGCGCATTTTATTGTATCTAAAAATTGCACAAAAATATATTTTAAAAAATCCCAGATTAAAGTTTAATAATATAGCCCCTGGGGCTAAAGGTCATTGTTCTAGACAAAGCAGAGTTATCGACATTAAAAAGTAGACTACAATAAGATAATAAATTTTTAAAAATGAAAGGTAAGAATTACCAGATAAGATGATCTTTAGCAGTCTGAAAGTCCAGTCCCCAAGCCACCACCCAGGGTTACTCAAAGAAGACTTCTCAGGAGCAAGGGGCTTAGATCTGAGAGTCATTCTCTGTATTATTCAGCAGCTCTAATTCCCTTGCTCTAGTTGTCTCTAATTCTATTTAGTTCCAATTCTCTATTTCAATTCCCTCTTGCTTCTTTGTTCACCCAGCTCAAATACATTTTTTACAGGAGGCTTGAAGCAATGGGAAAAAAGTTTCAAGGCTACCTCTGAAGGACATAGCACATTCCTTGAGTAAACAATAAGGGCAGAGCCATTTACCATGGCAATGTATATGTGGGAACATGGTGCTTGGCACTTTCCCAGGTAGTAGCATCCACAGTTAGCTGGACATAAAACTATTTCTCTCTGGATTGGTTAATTGATTAGTTGTTATTTGGGACCTAAATAATAAACAGTTAGTTGAAACTTGAGTTTTAAATCATAAACTGAGATTAGAAATTTGTGTAGAGTGTTAATTGCTAAAAGTTTAGTAGGGAATGCTGCTAGTCTCATTATCAGCTGGACCTGGTAGGGGAAACTGGCAAAAAATTCAGGTCACTTTTGTCCCTGAAGGACTTCAATTCAACAACCCAGACATTTTGTAATTCCATCCTTAGTACAATCTGTGAAAGTCCAACTAGTGATCTATCCACAGAGACACTATGTCTGGTTAATATGCCCTGTCAGCTTAGCTAGTTATAGAAAATAGTCTTCTGAGTGTCTTACAGTCCATGTATAACAATAGGTCTAGTTACAAAGCATGTTCTAGTGTATTTTCTATATATCAAAATTATACAACTTAATGAGAAGTCATCTTCCTGACCATCCACAGGTATATGTGCCCATAAGACTGAGATGCAATCATGAGATTATATATACATATTATATGAGATTACAAATTACAGTGCAGATATTGGGGAGATACCATAGCTGTTTAAGCACATATGGCATTACAGACAGGAGCAACAGTTTTCAGAGTCAGTGGCTCCATAAGTCTTGCTTGAATGGGGTTCTCCTCCACCCATAGAGTTATTTATCTGCTGGTTTGATATCTGAATTATCATTTACTGTAAGCTGTGTTGGCATCATGGCCCACAATAGCTCATGACAATGATCTTTTAAAAATATCTCTCTCTCCCTCTCCCTCTCTCTCTCTCTCTCTCTCTCTCTCTGTGTGTGTGTGTGTGTGTGTGTGTGTGTGTGAGAGAGAGAGAGAGAGAGAGAGAGAGAGAGAGAGAGAGAGGAAGGCAGCATCATAAGTGTCATAATACATGTGTGGAGCCTAGTCTAAACAAATTTATGAAGTTAACAGATGACTTTTACCTGTTCAAAAATAGAACAGAGAATAATCTTTAGCTAATTTGTACATATCATAAATTTTGTACTAGTGCTATTGCAGATACATATGTTACCTTTAAAAGTTTGTATGTTTTCAGAAGAAAAAAAAAAGAACCAGACACCAACGAAAAGAAGTAGCCCAGATGATCCAGTCTCTTGGAATACCTCTGTAACACTTTCCTCAAAAATCCAAAACAACTTCAAAGTTGCTAGCTGAGATGGTCAAGCCTCAAAGATGACTCCAGCCAGGACCTCAGATAAGTTCTGCACTTTTCCATCATACAGAGACTGGACAACAAATGACAAAGTTAGCTCTCCCAGGACTTTATCATTGTCCTAATTTCCTCAGGGTCCCCTAAAGATGTCATCACCCCTGTACAATGGAAGCAGTCTAGAGAACACAACACCCACATTCCCAAGAGGCAGGGTTAGTGATTTTTGGTTGTTCAGTGGATTATAAATGTTTGTGATCATTTAGGGGGGCTGGTTGCAAGTTGTTACTGGTCAAGGTCAGAAAAAACTAAACAAAGCAGGTTAAATTCTGAAAAAAAGGGGGATACAGAAATGATACGATAAAAGGATAATTATTGAACAACAAAAAAACAGCTACTAATCTCAAACATTTTACATTAGTATGGATTTTTGTATAGTGATACAAATTTAAGGTTATTTTTGTTTTAACATACTGTATATATATATGTGTGTGTGTGTGTGTGTGTGTGTGTGTGTGTGTGTATTTCTACTCTTGTAAGGGGTATTGTAGCTATGTAGCTCATTTTAAAATGTAATGCAAAGTTCTAGTCCTTAAAGGCTATTGTTACAAACTATTTAGGATATTAAAGAAATACAGGTTAGTAGTTAGTCATTTATAACAAACTTAGAGTCATGTTAGATATGTTTTTAAGGTCAAACAGATATGTTTTAGATAGATATATGGTCTTCAAACACTTCAAAGACATATAGAATATGGCATATAAAACATTTTAACAGCATAAAGCTTTTCATGACAGTTAAATACATCTGTTCCTAGCAGCACCAGTTTATTTCAGGGAAGATGATAGGCATCCAAGAAACACCATATGGAGTTTACTTTCATTATGGCAAAGCTAGCCATTGGGGGAAGAAACTATCCTTGCCTTTACTGCTGATAGTATGCTGTACAAACTGGACAAACAGGAGGCTAAGGAAAAATACTGCTGACCTTTGCCAAGATAAGGTGGAACAGTCCTTTAGAATTCCTGCTTCATAGAAAAGTCTGCCAGATCTTCTAGACCTGTAGGCTGAAGATGGATGCCTTAACATTGCATCCACCTGAATGTCCAGGTAGCCAGATATCTCTGTCAATTTGGAAATGGTTTGCACTGCATTTCCTGTTCATTCAGGTAATATTATATCCTTCTGGGGTCTCTGATGGTGTTAAAGACAAGTAGTTAAAGTTACAGTTTTCTTTGTTAGCAAATTCAAAAAAGAAACTCACAAAAAGATATAAAATGTATAAGGTTGAGAGACACAAAAGCTTAAATTGTTTATCTAAGGAAATATTTTGAGGTATAAATAGTTTTAAGACTGTAATACAAGTTATGATAAAAAATGGTTTAGGTATAAAACTTTAAATTTATCAATATAAGATACATAACAGTGTATTTTCTCCAAATATGCCAAATACAAATGGACTGTACATTCTGAATATAATTCTTACCTAATAATTATTCTTATTATTTATAGTTTCACTATGTTAGAGTTAAAATATTTCCTTTTTATTTACAAAAAAGGGAAAATGT
Source organism: Peromyscus leucopus (assembly GCF_004664715.2). Classification (NCBI taxonomy): domain Eukaryota; kingdom Metazoa; phylum Chordata; class Mammalia; order Rodentia; family Cricetidae; genus Peromyscus; species Peromyscus leucopus. The sequence continues at coordinate 269,780 of NC_051067.1, read as the reverse complement.
AATGTAATAATCTTTTTGTACACTGTGTAGATGTGTCACTCTGATTGGTTTAATAAAAAGCTGAATAGCCAGGATTTGGGGGCCAGAGAGAGAGGGCTGGGAAGAAGGGTTGAGATAACAGGAGAAACACAGAAAGCAGCATGGGCAGTGCAAAGTAGAGGTAACCAAGCCAAGTAAAAGAACATAGATTAAAAGATATGGGTTAATTTAAGTTATAAAAGCTAGTTAGAAACCAGCTTAAGCTATCAGGCAAATTTTCACAATAAGTCTCCATGTTATAATTTGGGAGCTGGCTGGTGTGACAGAGAAAGGCTCACTACAGTGGACTTAAGAGGTAAATAAAACAAAAATTTACACAAATACAACATACTAAAACTTAGAGAATGTAGGAAAAGCAACTCTAAGAGGCAAGTATGTAGAGATAAAATGTCTGTGTGAAAAAAAAAAAAAACAAAAACTCGAGTCCAAAAAAATTCTTGAATCTCAAAGAAATAGAAAAATGTGAATTAAGCCCCAAATAACCAGGAAGGAAATAGTAAAAATAGGAAGGAAATAGTAAAGATCAGAGCAGCGATAGATGAACTGGGCCACAACACAATTAAAAAAAAAAGATCAATAAAACTATAGGAAAGACAAAATTATTTTTAGAGTCTAAGAAACAAAAAGAGAAAATTTAAATAAATTCAGAAATGAAGACATCTAAAACTGATACCACAGAAACATACAGTAGTCTACAATGAACAATCATTCTAATTCAACAATTTAGAGTATACTCTAGAGTAGAAAAATGATTGCAAACATAATGACCAAGACTGAAGCATGAAGAAATGTAACATTAGAATAGATGTATAATGAATAAAGAGATTGAACCAGCACTCAAACCTCCCAATAAAAAAATTCTTAAGACTAGATGGCTTTAATGGGGAATTCTACTGAAAATTGAAATGATTTTTAATTAAAGATTTATTCTATTTTTATGTATGCATATTCATGTGTCTTTGTATCTGTACTCATGTATGTGTAGGTTCTTGTGGAGGCCAGAGAAATCATTAAGTCCCAAGTGTAGCACAAATTCTAATTAGTCTTAATAATAAAAACCCAGAGTCAGATATCAGGGTGAAAGCTGAAAGATCAGAGAAGCAGAGCAGCCAGCCACTAGAAAGACTTCTTACCTTTAGGCATCCTCGGACCAAAAGGGCCGAGCTCCTGTCTCCACACCACCTTATCACTTCCTCTCTACGCATTCATATCACTTCCTGTCTCCATTTGCCTAGTGCTGGGATTAAAGGCATGTGCCTCCCAAGTACTGGGATCAAAGGCATGAGATCCCAAGTGCTGGGATTAAAAGTGTGTGCCACCACTGCCTGGCTTCTATGGTGAGCTAGTGGCTAGCTCCAGGCAAGCTTTATTTGTTAGTGCACAAACAAAATATCATCATACTCAGGTGGTTGGGAGTGACCTAATATGAGTGCTACAAACTGAATTACAATCCTCTCTGAAACCAGCAAGTTCTCTTAATTGCTAAGCCATTTCTCCAGCCTTTTACCAATCATTTAAAAGAGAATTTACATGCATCACAAATGTTGGATAGACTCTCTAGTTGCCTTTCTGTTTCTTAGAACTTGAGCCAACCTTGGCCTCTCAGCCTGGTAGCCTCTCTCCTTTGAAAGAGTTGATAAACATGTTCTGCAAATTCATAGCCTTTATAAAGAATTCAGTTATCTCCCTCCCACTTGCAGCTGTAAGCAAGCTCCATCCCCTGATAATCCTAGACCAAGGACAATTCTGAATTATAACATTACTTTTATCAGTGTCTTCTCAGGCAGGGCCAGGTAGGTCATATAGTATGAAGCTTGCCTATCTCCTTGAAAATTTGTAGGAGTCAAAAGCCTCCCTTGTTCTTCATATTTGAAAGGAAGTTTCTGTCTCTGTTTAAGATTGTATAATGGCTGTATATGGCCATGGTGCTATGTATATCTTGATGTTACAGCAATAAAATGTCTATCATTTTCCCCTTAGGGCCATGCTATACTTGATAGCTATCCTTCATAATGGTCTCCCATTTCAAAGCCCCATCACAGTTTTACACAGTGTGAGATTCTCTCCCTACTCCCCTCCTCTCTCTTATTAAGGGTGCCACAAAAATAAAAGATTTTATTAACAGGTATTAGTTGTGCATATTAATTTAACTCAGTGTCATATTTAATACACATGTATATCAGGCACAATCAAAAGCAGCCTCCTTTTCACCACTCCACTCTACTCCTTCTCAACCTCTAGTAATCACTATTCTATACCCAAGTTGACTTTTTTAAACTCCCATATATAAGAAAGAATGTTCAGTACTTGTTTTCTATGTCTAACATTTCAACAAATACAAGAACCTCCAGTTTTATCACTGTTTCAAATGACTGGATATCATTCTTTATAAATGACTAGTACTCCACTATGAGTGTGTGTGTGTGTGTGTGTGTGTGTGTGTGTGAGAGAGAGAGAGAGAGAGAGAGAGAGAGAGAGAGAGAGAGAGAGAGAGGATAATGACTGACTCACTATCTCAGCTATAATGAATAGTACCACAGTTAATATGAGCATTCAAGCATTTTTTTGATATGTTGATTTCACTTCCTTTGAAAATATGCTGAGGAGTGGGATAATTCAATCATGAAGTAGATCTACTTTTAGATATATACTGTTCTTCAAATGACAATGTGAGTTTACATTTCTACCACCACTGTAAAAAAATTTCCCTTTCTCTATAACCTCCCCAGGATTTGTTTCTATTATTAATATAGTCATTTGGATATCTCATTGCATTTTGATTGGCATTTCTCTGATGGCTAGGGAGTAAGTAGCATATTCTTGGATTAAAAAATACTGGATTGTTTTGTGAAAGAATATGGCATGTGTGTTTGTATACGTAAATATATGCACATGTGGCTGGATGTCCATGTGCAAACACATGAAGCAATCCCCAAAATCTTTGTGAAGTTAAACTTTATATATTTGTATAAATACAAATACCATATAAGATTTTAGCTACTTGTAGTTATTTAATACTTAGATTTTTGTTTTTATGTATTTATGTTCTTCTGTTTGAAAACGAGACAAAATATAAAAAAGGTAAAATTCATAAAATTAAATGAATATAAAAGGAACTTGAGTTCTTTCCTTGAACTGATGGCAATAAAAAACATTGCACAAACAAACCAGACTTGGGAACAAAGGAGATACTGAGAGTGGAAAAACCTCTGGAAAATATTCAAAATTACAGGGTCAGTCTCAGGGTTTTTTAAAATTATTTTTTAATGTGTGTGCATGAGTGTCTGCATGTGCATATTTGCACCACATGCATGTGTAGTGTCCACCAAAGCCAGAAGAAGGTGTGGAAAAAAACAAAACAAATCCAAATAAATGTTCATGTGTGTGCAAGTGTGTATCTATGATTGCATGTGTCCAAGTGTGAGGGTGTTTGTGTTTTCTAGCTAGGCTGGAGTCCAGCAAGCCCAGAGAGAGACCCTCCTCTAGCTACTCCTTTTTGAGCTGGGATTCTAAGAACTGGCAGAGAGGCCTAACTTGTTATGTAGGTACTAGTATCTGAACTCAGATCTTCATTATTGAACAAGTGCTCTTAGCCACTTGCACTATCTCTCCATCCCCCAATCTAAGATTTTTTAAGGACTATAAGAATGGCCTTAAGTGTGGTGGTAGTGCATGCCTACCAGCACTAGGGAGGCTGAGGCAGATCTCTGAGTTTGAGAACAGCCTGGTCTACAGAGCTGGTTCCAGGACAGCCAAGGCTGTTACACAGTGAAACCCTGTCTTGAAAAACAAAAAATAAATAAAAAACAAACAAAAACCCTGGCTTTAAAATACCTCAAGCTAAAATTGGCAAATGAGAAAAGGAACCAGGTAATATATGAATTCCTTAGGGGAAGGAGAAGTTAATAGAACATTTTAAAAAAAAAGTTGGTGTGAAGGCCTAGACTTGACTTTACAGGCTCCATCTTAGGGAAAGGGCCACCATCTCAGACCACCTGTTATACTCAGTTCCAGAAAGGACTTCAGGAATGTGCCATGACGACTTGAACAAATACAGGGCAGTATGCTCCTGCAGGCATCCTGTCTGTGGTTTATGGCCCTTGAAGATATCTAGATAATCCTGCTGAGCAGTCCAGATAATCCTGTTCATCAGGTTGTGGTTTCCCGACAAAAGTCTTACCCAATGGTATCAAATGTGGTTTCATGCCTGAAGTCTAGACCAATAGTTTCAAAAAATCACCTTGCCCCATATCCCTTCTACCCAATCCCAAGTTGCCAATTCTTGGCTTGTGGTCTTTCCCTATAAAAACTCTACACCTGGGTTTGTGGCCACCACCACATTTCCTTCCATCTGCCCTGCGGTGGCCCAGGTTGAACCTGAATAAAAGGACCCTTATGTGCTTGCATCGGAAACCGGCTCCTCAGTGGTCTCGGGTTTTGCTAAATGGGTACTATAGTTGGAGTAAGTGGAGTTGAAAGAAAGTATCCAGAAGACGGATGAGGGAGAATTGTCTGTCTGTGTTGCCCCTCCCCCACTCTCAGAAGCCCTTTGTGATGTTGAGACCTGGCTTTGTGATGGGGAGTCCCCAGCTCTGTGATGTGGACCTGGGTTATCCTTCACCTCCCAGGGAGAACTCCCACCAGTTCCATTCAGATGGAGACTCTTGCCTCTCTTCTAGAAAGAATATACACCACATGGGTGAGCCTCAGCTCCACTATGTGGGTGATGGACATGATCCTTGCCTTTGTGTGTGGACTGGGGCTCTACCTCCTGTTACTTCCCTTCCTTGAGAGTCATCTATCTTCACCTCTACCAAATATAAAGTTCACCAAAAAGGTAAGAAACTCTCAGTCTAATCTAACAGACTCTAACAGAGAATTCTCATTCTCTCTCTCTCTCTCTCTCTCTCTCTCTCTCTCTCTCTCTCTCTCTCCTCTTTCCCTCTCTGTCTGTCTTCCCCTCTCTCCCTCTTTATCTTCCTTTCCTCCACCATCCTTCTCATTCTTCCTATCTCTGTGTATATCCCTTAATTTTTAAATTAGCATACTAAGTTTTGGGTTTAATAACGGGATCTTCAAACAAACTTTGTTTTCGTTGTCTGCTGTCTTCCATCCCCCTTTCCTCCCTACCTTGTCTGTGTTCCTCCACTCCCCACAAGCCTCTTTTTGGCTTTCATGTCATATAGGTTCTTTTGCCCATCTCCCCTGCCTTAATACCACAGCTTAGTACAAATTTCCACAAATCAAATAGAGAGATGGGCTGGGGAGCCATCTCCAGAAAGAACAGAAATCTATTCTCCTGGTAGTTGGTGGGGCAGGGTTGAGAGTAGACACCACGGCATCTATCTGGAGCTCACAGTATGTCTGTGAGGTGTGCTGATATGCCAGGGTGAACTTGAATGGCATGATTTCATGGATAGGATCTGCATTTTTGATAGAGTTGGGGATCTCTTTATCAGAGATAGGACAAGCATTGAGCACTGGTTCATATATTCCCTCCTCCTGTACAATTCTTTCCTCTGTGATGGGTTGTCTGAGGGCTGAGCTGAGCCTCAAAAGGTATTAGTTCTGAGGCCAGAGTGACAACTGGCTTCAAGAAACAGAATTCTACCTGGCAACTAACTATGAAGCAGCTACAAAGGTTTGACTCTTGAGCAGAAGAACAGTGACTTAGACATTCATGATTGAGCTCACAGTGCATCTATTGGAAGACCAAAGAAAAATATCAGGTGTTCTGCTCTATAACCCTCTCCTTAATTTCATTAGACAGAGACCTTGCAACCCCAGTGCTATGGGAGGCAGTGACAGGTAAGGATCTCTGGAATTTGGTATCTCCTAGCCTAGCCCCAAGTTCAGATCCTCTCCTATCTCTGCCTCCCATAACACTGGGGTTACAACCACATGTGCAACTACATGACTTCTTACATAAGTGATGGGAACTTGAACTTAGGTCCTCACATAACAATGTTCTTATCCACTAGGCCCTCTCCAGGGCTCTCTTTTTATATTTCTTAAAGAAAGAAAACAAGTTGGCAAAAGTGCTCAGTAAGTAAGTTTTTGTTTCGCAAGCATGAAGATCTGGATTCAGATACTCAGCACCCAATCAGAAAGCTGGGCATAGTGATATGTGTCTATAGTTTTGGTGTTGGGAAAACAAATCCAGAAGGATCCCTGAAACTTCCTGGTCAGCCAGTGAGTCTGACTGCATCAGTAAGTTCCAGGCTGAGTAAGAGACACTATCTTTAAAACTTAGAGTGACAGGAGAATACTGACATGGATCTCTGGTCTCCCATATTCATACACATTTGCACATAAACGAGAAGGGGAGAAAGAGACAGAAAGAGGGAGGGAGAGAGAGAGAGAGACAGAAAGAGAGAGACAGAGAGGAGAAATAACAAATGTTTTTTTTTTTGCACTCACTCACTTTAAAAATGTGAAGTTAAAACAAAAACAGAACCACTGGCCAAGCTTGGTGGTGCACTTTTTAAACCCAGTACTAGGAAGACAGAAGTAAGTAGCTCTCTGGGAGTTTAAGGCTAATCTAGTTTATATAGTTAATTCCAGGCTAGCCAGGGCTGGGGAGATAGATGTCTTAGCATTTAAAAATACTTGCTGTTCTTCCAGAGGAACCAAGTTTGCTTCCAGAACACATAGCCCACAACTACCCATACTCTAGTTCCAGATCCAATACACTATTCTGGCCTCTGCTACTGGTCAGGCACACATCACACACACACACACACACACACACACACACACACACACAGCATTAATCACATATCAAATTTAAAAATTCATGAATATCTGCAGCTTCTCTAGATGAGAATGAAAACCTCTCTCTCTCTCTCTCTCTCTCTCTCTCTCTCTCTCTCTCTCTCTCTCTCTCCCTCTCCCTCTGTCATTTCTTAGCCTCACCTTCAGATGACCTGGCAGAGCTGGTGCAGGAAAAAGTTTAGGACTCATTGTAGGAAAGATCCCAAAGGTAAGTCAGTCTCTGCCATTCACTTGCCTGTGAGGAGCTAACACCATGTTTCCCAGGTGAGTTGCAGAGACCTAAGAGGGAGGTTCCTGGGAAGGAAATAATAATACCATGCTCAGGTTCCTGTCTTAGAAGAAAACTATGAGGAGCCAGCTGATAGGTGTTCCTAACAGGGATGTCTCTGGACTATTAGGAGCAATGTTAACCAGGATTTGGAGGTGGGATCTTGAGTAAAGCTGATTCTTTTTTGAGGTGACCCCATCCTTTCTCCCATAAGTCAGTTAGAAGGATCGTGGAGGGTGACAACTATGGGAGTTACTTATAAATGAATAAGTCCTATCCATCCATCTACTTTGAGAACACTGTCAGTCATGGATAGCATGACCTTGCTCTAGAATCACATGATCAGGCTCTAGAATCTAATCTCATAATCTTTTCTAATGGGGTACCTATAAATTTAGCTTACTATAAAAACCCTATGCCCTACCTTCCATCATCATAACCCAGTCTCCTAATTTCCAGCTTGGGGAGAATGCCTGAAAAAGCTGAAAGAAAAAGGAAAAGATGGATTATTTCTAGAAGAAATTAGCCCAGGACACCATTTGAATTCTTTAGGGAACATGTTTAAGTCACCAAGTACTAAGCAAGACAGCACTACTCTGCCACCTTTCTGGAACCTGAAAGAAAAATCAGAGCAGCAGATGGCCATTCAGAAACTATCATATCCCAAGATTTTGGGGGACCATTTTCAACAGAAATACAACCAGCTTTTCTGGGGTCTCCCTTCTCTGCACAGTGAATCTCTAGTGGCTGCTGCCTGGATCCCCCAGACTTCTACTCTCACTTCTCCCTTTTTCTTATTCAATGCCATCTCAAGTGGTTATCCAGTTCAAATGCAGGCTCGAATGTCTTCAGTGCTTTCCCACACACATCCCCTGTCCTACCTGGATCTCCAATCTCCACCCTTAATACTGTCTCCACCCGAGTTCCAGCCCCCAACTTTGAATCAAGTCACTCTTCAATCCCCTCTTCCAGCCCTACTGCCCTCTTCTCTATCCTCCTACACAAGGGATTATGGAACATCTTGTTCTCAGTCACAAAGTAAGCCACAGTGTCTCCCTACTGAAATACAATACAGGGAAAGGCACTCAGTGACAAAACAACTAGAAAGTAGATTGGTTTTACCCTTGATGGTCCAGAGACCTCAAGAAGTCTATGATGTCTTGACCTCCAACATTTCCCAAGACTTGGCAGTCTCTATCCTTCCTGACAATTTTCCAATCAGCTGTGAGCTCCGGGAGAAACTGGAGCAGCACATTCAAAAGTGGCTCATTCAACACCGATGGGATCTTCCTCGGAAGATCCAAGAATCTCTGGAAGTGATGCAGCTTCAGAGCACAGTAATAGAGAGTTGTCAACCCAGAGACAGACCTGGCCCCTCAAGACCCTTTGTGTCTATGGGTGAACATAGCATGGATGGCCAGAAGGTGAGATTCAAGCTAGAAAGGGAATCTGGTAAGAATTTGGGGCCTATTCTAGGAAAGATCTCAAAACATCCAATCAAGCACTTGGAAAAAAGTCCAGTAAAGGTAGAAGGGACAAATCTTTCCGAGTCAGAAAGAAATCCAGTAAAGACCTTGAAGAGTGACTCCAGAAATAACTTAACCAAATGCATAGACGAGAATCTAGAAAATGGCCTGAAAGCTCATTTGGGCACAAAGTCAGGGCAAATCAATCAAGGTCTGATCCCTCTGAGTGTGCGTCGATCCTGGCTTGCTATGAACAATGGATTTACCACGTCTGACACCCATATGGAAACTAGAAACTTAGCATCCTCGAAGAGTTCAGAAAAGTCTGTGAGCTCTTTACAGAAGCTTGCCTTTCTTGATCCAGGCATTCAACAGGCCCTGGAGGCACATGTTGTAAGGTTTTGGGTGAAGCACAGGTGGGGCCTTCCCCTCAAGATACTCAAGCCCATAAATCTCTTTAAGTTGAAAAGTGGTGAGTCCTGGCCCATTGCACTGTATGCCCCACCCTCCTCATCCTCTGTATCTGAGACCAGTTCAGCAGTTGAGGTAGTCGGATTCCTAGGAAAACCATGTCAGACATGCTTGAGAGAGGTGATAATTAAGGATTCTTCTCCATCACTAGGGAGTCTTCTCCTTGTCTCCTCTCCTTCCTGTAAGGATATTGAGAAAGCCCTGGGAGTGTTTCCATCTGGTGTTAACCAGGAGCCTTCAAAGACCCCACCAACCAAACCAGAGAGCAGGCATCATTCTGAAACTCTCACACATAAGTTCATGGATATACCCTCTCAGAGTGGGACTGTCTTAGAGAAAGAGAGAGAGACCCAAGAAGTCCTTTTACTGCCTAGAAGGACTAGTGTTCAAAATGCAGGGGCACACAGCCACCAGGCAAAAGTTGTTAGTGAGTTTCCACATAATGTGGAGACAGAATCAACAGGCCAGCCACAAGTCTACACTGCTGCTGTGCTCCTTCCAGAGCGTTCCAGGAGCGTGCTTCTTCCTGCAGACACTTTGACTTCACAGGTGTTAGGTGACATTGTGGTGGCAGGAGGAGGCAATAGCCTGGTGCAGCAGAAACCCAGTACTCCAAAGCATCAAGTCTCACAGAAGAGCCAAATCAAGGTGTTGGCCCCTACTTATCAAGATGAGTACACTAAAAGACAGAATAAAAGAAAGCATGAAGAAGGGTCCAAGTTCACCAGAGTCAAGGAGAAAGAAGACAAATTTAGAAGTAAACACTATCAGTCCCTTCCAAAACCCACACAAGTTCCTCCAGAAAGCCCCTTTCAAAAACTTGTGAGCCGCTTTCTTCGGTGGATTCATCCCAAGAAAACAATCAAGGGGCAGGAATCTTCTCCCAAGAAAGGTAGGCCTACAGCAGGTACTGCCCAGAGTCAACAGAGGCAAGTGAAAAAGAAACCACACGTGGACAGCAATGTTGCTGAGGCCCAGGAACTTATGTCAGCTGTTGGAGAGATGTTAGAAAAGAAAATAATGCTGCAACGTAAACTCTGTGCTTCAAAGTTTGACAAGCACAGAGAAACTCCTCCACCCCCCGTGTCTCAGTCTTCCTATGGCCACAAGCCAGCCTCCTACTCAGAACAAAGGAGAGCACCCAGTCACCCAGTCAATTCCTCCTGTCAGAAGTGTCCTATACAGGACAAGGACATCAGAGACAAACCATCTCAAAAAACTGTACGATTTAGCAGTGAACCACAGACCCCTCAGAATCCTAACCTTGTGTCCCCTAACTCAAGTATGAACCTAGTGAGTTCCTCCCAGAGTGGAACAATAGTGCCAGGTGTCTCAAGTCACCATCTCCACTGTCCTAGGCACTGTGTTCTTCGAAGGAGTGTCTGTAGCCACCTAGAAAATTCCTCTCTAGTTTTTTCTAGTAGGAAAACATAATCAAAAGAAAAAAAATAGTCCATGTAAAAATTATTTTTCTCACGTTAGTACATTCAAGATATTTAATGTAGCCCAAAATACATGTTTTTTCCCCTTATAAAAGGGTAATGGTTTCTGTCTGTTCCATGTTTTATATGGGCCTTGTCTTCTAGCAGGGATAGACTAGAATTGGTGATTAATAGAGATAGTACAAGCACACCTCCCCCAAAACTCCTAACATCAAAATGCCATTGCCAGTGTCCAGGGAGATGGTTCTGTTGGTAAAATGCTTGGTGCAAAAGCATAAGGACCTGAGTTAGTATCTCTGACAATCGTGTAAAAAACTAAGCATGGTGGTGCACATTTTTAATCCCATTGCTGGGGAGAGGAAGACAAGAGGATCCCTGGGGCTTGCTGGCTAGCTGGCTAGTCAAATGAATAAGCTACAGGCTCACTAAGTGACCCTGCCTCAAAAAAGAAAAAAGCAATTACTGAGGCTGATACCCAACACTGACCTTTAGTCTTTACACATATACGTGCACACATGCATGTCTACTTGCATGTACATGTGCCCAAACATAAAGATGACAGGATAGGAAAACTGAGAACGTTCCATCCCATGATCTGCTCCAATCCACCTTTCCATTGTGTTATTTTAATCTTAAACTTTAGGCAGCTGCAAAGACTAGAAAGACAGAGGCTTCTTAAGTCTCAAAATCTCCTCCTCCCCACTTCCCAGGGATCCAGACAGAGTCTGATCCAAATATCTTTCCTAGTTATAAAATAGGCATGAATTTGGATGAGGGCTGGGCATTCTGTTGTGTTCTGAGCTCAGAAGCAGGAGAAAGCTTGCTCACAGCTTTCTTGGTGGAGAATAGACCATGCCTGCCTCTGGGAAGCCTCTTCTCCTGGGGAAAGGTAGGGATAGTTCAGCCTTAGGAAAAATTCAGTCATATGCTAGTACCTCTAGAATGCAGAGGAAAGCACTTTCTGGGCCAGAGTGATGATATCATTCAGGGACGCCACTGAAGGTCATGTCTGCCTCAGAAGAATAGTCTTATAGTTCACTTACCTTAGTCTATCTCACAGCTAGCTCAAGTCCAGAGAAGTATTCTGGGTGAATAAAGAGGGATACGATTGAGAATTGAGGACTGAAGACTGAGGGTTGGATAAAAAGAATTAACTTTGGAGGCAAAGATAGAAGCATGAAGGTGCTATAAATATGCTATGAACAAGGAGCCCTTGCAGTTCCCCTGCCACCTGGAAGCCAAAAGGATGTTAGGGGCCAAGTGGTTCATCCTAGTCACACTTGTATCCCATTTGTGATCCTTGGTCTCAGACCTAGAGAAGCCAAAAACAAACAAAAAACCAAAAACCAATCAAACAAAAACAAACAACCCAGACTGGATTGGAATCAAAACAAATTAAGGAAGATAAATTTCTTAACCTTGCATATAATTACATCTCTAATCCTAGAAAAGATGGTTTCACAATAGATGTCAGGACTGAGGATCTTGAGATCTTGTCTGTTGTGTGTATACACCATACCAGGACTGCTACCAGTAGATGAAAATTTACAAGGGCAGAGGGGATGGCCTAGGGTCACACAGAAAATTTTACTCAGCTCTTTGTCTTTGTTTAGTTCAGAGACTAATAGGAAAGACACAATCAGAAAGGACATGCACTGCTGATAGCTTGTCAAAATGTATTCCCTCCCCTGTATAGAAGGGTACTGAGTGCTCTACTGTCCACTTCTAGCATTCCATCCTACTGGGCACTCTCCATATGGAAAATTAAAAGGAGAAGGAACCATTTGTGCAGAGAACATGTTCCAAGCTGTGCTACATACAGGACACAGAATACACACAGCTTAGAGGCCTCATACTCCTCATGGAGGGCCTTGCACCAGAATGATCCTGATGACGACAGAAATGGGCCCTGACCTCCACAAATGGGATTAGGCTGATATTCACCTATTGTAGGGATAGTAACCACAGGCCCTGGGGTCTGAATGCTGATGTCACTAGCCTTCTCTTAAAAATGGGCAAGCATGTTAGCCTCTAGAGTGGGACCAGCAGTGAGAACAAAGCTGGGGCTGACTTGGGGGTCTGGAACTTGATGCATAGTTGTTCTCCACCCTACAAAAGCTAAGAAGAGGGTAATATAGAGCTGAACCTTGACCTCAGAAGAGGCCGTGTCTGGCTGCTTCTGGCTTCTCTTAGGACACCAAGAGGTGAGTTCTCTGAAGTGTGGAGGAGCTGGACCAAGACCCCATGGTTCCTATCAGGAAAAGGACAATAAACTGACGACACTTGTTGAACCAGACAGGAGACATTGATTCTCTATCCTCCATAAGATTCAGGAAGGCCATTAAAGAGATCTACAGAATGTTCCCAGAAAGACTTCAGACAACATGGATACTCCTCACTGCCTTACATTGTTTTATAATCTGAAACTTCCCATAGTGACTTTCCATAGGAACCTCACACAGCTGAGTACTCATATCAACCTACACAAGCCCCATGAAGATTTCGGTGAGAGCTTTCATACAGAAATCTCACAGACCCTCCTTTTGAGGACTCCACAGAGACTTCAGTCATACAGAGGACTCAATTTCATAGCTGTACCCCTTCTTACACAGATACATTCCCAGAACCCACAACTTAAACCTCCACAAACCACTTGTATAGAGAACTGTCCAAATCAGCAAGTAGGGACCCACAGATACTGCTCGCAAAAATACCCAAGGCAACACAAAGACCCCAACCCCTCAGAGTTCTCCCAAAGACACCCGTAGTCAGCATACAGAGATCCCAAACCACAGATTCCACCCCCAGAAAACCCCAGAGACCCCCTCACAGATATAGTCAAAAAACAGAGACTCCCCAAGTCTCAGAAATCTCTCACAGAGAACCCCCCATTCCCTTCAGAGCCTTCTTAGGTTGTTCCAATCACCACCCTGAGAAAACCAGGGGATGTTTCCCATTTCTCTCAGGTCTAACTCAGAGAACTCATTAGAGACTGCCATAGAGACCTCCCATGGAGATGTCCACAAGAACTTCTCTCAGACACCCTACAAAGATAGAACACCATATAGACCTCCCACACAACACAGATCTCCCAACGCCTGAGGACAATTCAAATAACTCACATAGCAACCTTTCCCAGAGGTTTCAGACTTCTCACAGTTCACACAAAACCTTCTATGGAGACTCCACAGAATCCTCATCCAGGGTTCTCAGCAGAGAACTGACCCAAGGGTCTGAAGCCTGAGCCACTGATGAAGATGACACTACTTAGGAAAATGGTACCATAGATATGATTGTGTTGTAAGTCACTGAGAAACACAGCCACATTGTCAACTTTATACCAAATGGGATTCTCTTATTGAAGAAAGACATTTTGTTGTGATGGTTTATTTTTATTTTAGTAGTATTTTTTATCTCTGAAGAAAATCTACATTAAGACCTGGAAAAAGATTTCCTTTTACAAGATCTCATCAATTTGAACTTTGTCTCATCCTAGGGGTTTCTGAGGGAATGAAGAAAGGACTAACAGACAAAAGTATAGTAAAGCTTGGGTTAGGTGGGATTTGCTATCATCCCAACTAGGAACCTCAATGTGTTCATTATGCACAGCACAGGGAAAGGGGTTACCTAGTCTTGGTAGGAGGTCTCTGTAGGTGAGCAGTCTCAGACTGTAAATTTCTAGGAAAGAAAGCTGCAGTTGCTAGTTTTTGTACACAGTGATCAATTTTTCATAATCACTAATACTTAGATTCCTGAGGAAAATGTTGTCATTCTTCTAGAGTCTGACCAACACAGGTAATGGCTTTGGAAATTTCTCATGGGTCCTAGAGCCATTGAATCCTCGACATGGCTGTGTGCATGTCAACAACACACATTCACTCAGGACTTAACTCACTCAAGGGCTTCCTCCACTACACAACTCAGATCCACAATTTAGAGAATCATACATTTTTAAACATGAATAAACTATTGTCAACTTCTAATAAAAGTATCTTGTCATTTTGTTACCATTTACCTAAATTGTATCAGTGGCACATTTTTGTATCTCATTGGGGGCAAGTTTTGAATTTGGATTGTTTTCTCCTTTCCAAAAACCTGCAGCAAAGAAACCAAAAGCAACTTAGGGGATAAAAGGGTTTATTTGTCTTATACTTTCAGTTGTTGTATATCATTGCATGATGGTATGTCATTGAGGGAAGCTGAAGTAAGAACTCAAGCAGAAATTTGAAGCAGAAACCATGGAAGAATGCTTCATGCTGGCTTTCTGTTTCATGTTTAGCAGGCTTTCTTATACATCTCATGACCCTCTTGTGTAAGGATGGTACCACTCACACTGGGCTGTGCTCTTCTACGTCAGTAATAAGAGAATGCCCCACCCATATACTACAGTCCTATCTGATCTGGATAATCCTTAAGTGAAACTCCCGTATCAGGTGACTCTAGGCCATCAGTTCTGAATCTATGGGTTGTGACCCCTTAGGGGAGGGGGTCAAGTGACCTTTTTATAGGGGTCACCTAAGGTCATCAGAAAACATATTTACATTATGATTAATAACAGTAGCAAAATTACAGTCATGAGATAACAACAAAAATAATTTTATGCTTGGGGATCACCACAACATGAGAAACTGCATTAAATAATTGCAGCACTAGGAAGTTGAGAACCATTGCTCTAGGCTGGGTCAAGTTGAAAGTTAAAGCTAATTAAGACAATATATTTTATATTATTTTAGAACTAAAAAAAAGGCATTGCTTGAAACACTTAAAATCTGACAATTTTCATCACTTGTATAAATGTAAGTTCTTATCAAAATT
This sequence comes from Peromyscus leucopus, assembly GCF_004664715.2. Lineage (NCBI taxonomy): Eukaryota > Metazoa > Chordata > Mammalia > Rodentia > Cricetidae > Peromyscus > Peromyscus leucopus. The sequence continues at coordinate 254,505 of NC_051067.1, read as the reverse complement.
ATTATGACTGTTAATATCTGAACTGAAGAAAGTGTACATTTAATCAGATTTATATGATAGTAGCAACTAATAAAATGTCTGACTTACATGTTCATCACTTTCCAAAGGACACACTTTGGTATGACTTTATGTTTCTCACATGAGTGAAATGCTATCCAAGTCATGGGCAGCAGAAATAGTAAAGGAGGTTTGATCCTTTAGAAAGATATCATTAATATTTTCAGATGCTATTACTATCTTTACATTATTTTTTTTAACAATTTTTATTGATTCTTTGGGGATTTCACATCATGTACCTCAATCATGTTCACCTCCCTATTCTTCCATATCTGCCCCTCACCCCTGAAGCATTCCTCCTCCAAAAGGATACCCCCCAAAAATTAATTAAAAACAAACAAACAAACATCTTTCCAGCACCTCTTCATTCATTCTAGTGGCATTGGGAGCTTCGGTGTCATACAATATATACCCTTTTGTCCAGCCAGCCCCCATCTGCAAAATGTTTAGTGCAATGAGTCATTGGTCTGGTTCAAGGCCTCTGGCACACCATCATCACTGGAGCTTCATTAAAACTCCTCTCAGACATCCTGCTGTTGCCCTGCGTCGTGGAAAACCTGAGGTTATCCATTCTACAGGACCAGTCCCTTCACCCACTCCAGAAGGTCATAAATGGGGTGGATGTTAGGGTGAGCCAACCCAAGAATCAGGATGTAGATCTGGGTGGTAGTTGAGCTGGTCAGTCCAGGCCACTGGGACCAGTCCCTTCAGGCAAGGGGCAGAGCCAGCTCTCATAGGCCCATGTCATGGGGGCCAGCTCTCCCATGCCCATGGTGAGGGATGGGTCCATCTTTCCAGAGTGTGGAGGATGGCTCTCCCATAGTGGGATAGGGCCATCTCTCTTGCTACAGTGTCACAGGGCCATCTATCCCAGGACCAACGAGGGACAGGGCCAGCTCAGCATGGCCCTTGGATTTCAACACACATGGTTCCTATGACCTCCTGTGGTAACATTGGCCATGACATGATCACAGATCCCTATTGGTGAAATTATTAAGGCCACTCCATGTAGTTAAAAGGAAGATTTATTTAGTGGGTAACTTACAAATGAAGGGATAGGTAGGTCACGGGGTCTGGGGAAGCTGTATCACAATCCAGTGGTGTTCTCTGGAGCTCTGCTTGGTCAACCTCCACTGTCAAGGGTCCAGGAACAGAGAGAGAGCTGGCCCATCCTGATCTCGGGTCTCCCAGGTCCTCTCTTAGCCCCACCTTGTAGGCATGACAGTTGCCAAAGCTTCAATGGGGGTTGGAACTTCCAGGTCCCAGCTGTACCAGGAACCTGGACCCAGGCATGGCCCTTGACAGCAGCTCAGCTCAGATGTTACCATGGTCCAGGTGGCAACAAAGGCCACCCAGATCAGTAGGGCTGCTAAAATACCACTCTCAGTGATTTACTTCCTCCAGCAAGTCTCCAATTACTCAAGGATATATAACTTTCCCAAATAGTGCCACTGGCCAGGAACCAAATGTTCAAACACATGAGCCTGTAGGGTACATGTAATATTTAATCCACAGCAAAGACCAATAATCTGACATACTTGTTTCCCAGCCCATTACAGTAGAGGTGTTAAGATTTGGGGTCACTCAAATGTGGTCTACTTAGTTAATAACCAACAGCCGGTATTGAAGGTAGCATCTAAAGATACAGGTCCTTGTTACAATGAAGGAAGCTGTGCAAAGAACAAGTTTAGCCAGAAGAGTATTTCCATTTTGATTCAAAAGTTAGACCCTTTCTCTCATAATACCAGGTATAGAAAAGTTGATCCAGTGAGCACTGTGTACATTAATCTCATAATTTAATGCCCTAGATATGTTACTTTTGGCACACTCTTTGAGCATGGATATACTGTGCTCATCAGTTATATTTGTCAAGATTAAGCTAAATGTCAGTGGACTACTCAATGGAGGATTGTAAATTTTTCAACTTGCTCACAGACACACTGCCTACAGAAATGAAAACCATTTCCAGCTTATGGTACTGTTCTCATTGATACATCAGTAAATGAATGAGGGTCAGGAAGATATGTTATCCCAGAATCTTGCCAGCACTGAGGCTATAGACCTTATCACTGCAGACATTTCCTATAGGGTTTAAAATAAAAAGAACTTGTCTGCCATTTTTCTCCTGAAATTACTTTGAGTACCATGTATGTTGCCCACATCTCTCCAGCTGTGCAGTGTCTGTATGAATGTGTTTCCTGCTCTGTGAAGTAGGGGAAGTAGAGTGGCTCATCAATATATTCACTCAAAGATCAGCTTGAGCAGTAATCCCACTATTGATAGAGACTGTGTGCTGGTTTAAGTGGGAATATCTACCACAGACTCAGATGTGTGGCCTTGATAGAGGAAGTATGTCACTGGGGATAAGTTTTGAGGTTTCAAGTCATATGCCATTCCCAGTTCTTGCTCTCTGTTTAATGATTGCAGTTCAAGATGTGAGCCTTCAGCTTTCTGCTTCTGTCACTATACCTTCATTCTTGCAACTCTTTCTTCTACAAGTTTTTGTGGTTGTGGTATTTTATAACAACAGTAGAAAAGCAATGTAAGCTGTTATCTTAAACCAAAACTCCAACAGTCGTGGGATGTCTGGATGAGGGTTAAAAATTACTCAAAATGTATACAGGAAATCACAATACATAAGCCATCACCCTGCCTCTAACACAGTGCTTTGTTCTTTTATAACATTAAAATATAACAATTTAATTGAATTTTAAAGGAATACCTTCTTTCCTGTGGCAACCAGAACATATGTGCAATTAAGACTTTCTGAAGCTGTAAGAATATTTGTACTTGACTCATAAAATAAAGGCATTTTATTTAATAATTTGGGGTTTCTTTATTCTATTTCAATTGATTATTTTCCTATATCAAGATTATTGTATACCAAAAAAGTATTTAATTAAAACCCTCATAGTATGTTGGTATAATGCAGACAGGGTAAAGTATAAAACATTTATTTATGTCTATTTATTGTAAACATTGTTATAATGATTTTGTTTTATGTATTTGTGCACATATGTGGGTGCATATGCTTATGTGTGCACATGCATCTAGATGTTAGAATGACAACACTGGGTATTTTCCTTAGGAATCCATCCACCTCCCTTGAGACAAGATTTGTTAATTGTCCTGGAGCCCACCGAGTCAGTTAGACTGGATAGCAATGAGAACCAAGGATTCTCTTATCTCTGCCTCCCCTAAACTGGATTACAAGCACATACCACCATGCCTGGCACTTTTTTGCAAAGGTTCTAGGGATCAAACTCAGGCCTTCATGTTGTTGAGGCAAGCATTTGACTGAATGAGTCACCACCCCAGGCTCTGAGTATTTATTGAATACTTATATATACACAAAGAGCTGAGAATGCACCTTGCCTATGAGGACTTTATAGTTTTCCCAGAAAAATATCAATATATTGAGATACATGGCTTGATAGCTTTTTTTCAAAAAGACATTCTCATCTTGCTTCCTCTGCATCTGGCTGGTGACTCCTGACTCCACCCCTCCTCTTCCCAGTATTCTCAGTTCAGCTTTCCCACCTAACTTCCTGCACAGCTACTGGCCAATCAACATTTTATTAAACCTATTCGAATGACAAATCTCTACAATGTAAAAGAGCATTATCCCACAGCATACTGGGACTTCCATTGGACAAAGTTTTTTGCTTTTTGTTTGTTTTTCAGTATGAGAGCAGCTATTTTAATTAAATGTGAGATATGGTTCACACACTACACATAGTGCACATATGCATTTGGATAGGAGGTATCTACAGGAAATGGTCTGCTCTTGGTTGACAATATGAAGTATGATGGAGTACTTAATAAGGCTGACAATCACCAAATGATAGCATAGTTTCACGATGATCATATGAGGTATTAACCACAGGCATTTTTGTTATTTATTGCTGTCATTATGCACTTTTTTCATCCATGGAAATCTCTCAAAAACCATATTATTAGTTCAGATGACAAAAAATACTATTTCAGATTTGGGTAATGCTTCTTAATGGTATTTTTATTATATATGAAATTACATACCATTTCAGACTATGTCTTTCAATTTCTATGCTTATTGAAGTTGCAATTAATATTTATTTATCCTAATTTTTAACATGATTTTTATTGAATCTTTGGGAATTTCACATCATCCACACCAATCCCACTAATTTCTCAGTCTTTCCACATCTGCCCTCCACCCTTGTAACCTCCCTACCAAAAGAAAATAAAAATTAAGAAATAAAAATTAAAAGAAAAAAAAAACTTTGCCAACCACTCTGCACAATGACCTGCTTCTCTATCAACCACAGCCTTCTATGCATGAATCATTCCACTCCTCAGGCTTTCCTCTCTCTCTATCACATATTCATTTGTCATAGTGGCATTAGAAGTTGTGGTGTATCACACAGTATACCTTTTTGCAAACAAACAGCTTTACTTGCAAATGTTCATTACAATGAGTCATTTGTCTAATTCAAGGCCTCTGGCTTCTGCTACACTATCAATACTGGAACCTCATCGAGACTCTCAGGTATCCCACTGTTGCCCTTAGTAGTGGAGATCCTGGGGCTATGGATCTGCAGGACCAGCCCCTTCATGTGCTTTAGCAGTTCCTAGATGGGTAGATGGGGTGGAACCAACTCAAAGCTATAGGTCTGGATGGTAGCTGAGTTTGTCATCCCATCATCTCTCCCACACCCACATCTCCTCAGCCAACTCTCCCATATAGCAGTGGAAAGGGGTGGGGCCAACTCTCCTGGACTCACTCAGGCAAGGGGTGGGGACAGATTTCCTGAGCTCATGCCATTGGGGCCAGCTCTCCCAAGTCACACAGGTGAGGGATGGAGCCAGCTCTCCCAAGCCCAGGTTTCCACCGGTGCCACCCTGCTGTGGCCAGTGAGGGTCAGAGCCAGCTCAATGAGGCCCTCAGACATTAACTTAGCTTCAGGCTGCAGTACAGACCACAGACCTCCTTATAGCCTTTGGGAGGATAAAGATTTTATGTTACACTGGAATTGCATTAGGAATAATGTGCAGTACATTATGATGTGATACACACTGTAATACATAGAACAGTCACTAATAACTCACAAATTTTTAACAATAAGCAAAGTATTAGCATGATATACTGTAAGTTATTCAATAAAAAGGAAAAAGGGAACAAAAAGAAACCTTCCAAATAATATGGAATACAAATTAAAAGTATCTGACAAATTCAACCATATGATGACATGAAATGTGAACATGATAAATATAAATCTGTATTTCAAAATGTGGAGATGAAAGATATTCTGTAAAATAATTTTGCATGTTTAAAAATTAGAAACAAAAAATAAACATATATAGTTTCTATATGACCCAGAAACTACGTGGAGCATTTATCTTGAGAAATGAAACTGTAACTTACACAAAACTCTATACATGAATGTTCTGTTAAAATATATTTATAATAGTCTCAGATTACAATAAATAAATGTGCCCTTCATCAGGTAAATGGACAAGTGGTGGTGCATGCCCATCATCAAGAAATACTCAAAAGAGAAACAATTATTGACAATCACTGATACATTCAGTGACCGGGAAATTCTTGTAAGAATTAAGCTGGAAAAAAAGGTTAAACTCTCCAAAGATACATACTTTATGATTATATTTCTATACCACTTTCAAAAGGAAATGTAAGACAGCTTAGTACTTGCCAGAGATTGGGGAGATTAGGAAGGCAGAAGTAGACATGAATATATTAATATATATCCTAAACAACAAAACATTCATGTTGACAGAACTGTTCATTTCTTGACTATAGATGTATGTATATGTTCACAGATGCATATACCTATATGCATGTGAGTATAACCAAACCTATACAATCTAAATAAGACAGGTCTAATATCAGTGTCTCATTTGTCCTATAGCTTTATAAAGATATTAACACTATTAAAACTGTGGGAAAAAAAGGTAAAAAGGAACTCTAATATTTATTAAAGTCATATGTCATTTTACATAATCTCAAGAATTTAGGCTAAGATATTTTCAGAAAATAAATAAGAGATCCATTTGTTTGCATGAAACACACTTTAGTAGTGTCAATGAGACAAACAGGTCAAAGGTAAAGCATAGAGAGGTTTACTATCAAATCAGTGATCTGTCCATTACAACTTTTCTGGATAGGCAAGGGTATTAATGTGGTTAAAGATGAAGACTATGGGCATAACTGCAAGATCATGGTTGTCATTAGTTTTTCTCTGAGGTGCCCCAAGGAAGGGATAGACTAAATGTGGGGACCAACTGGGCCCCCCAGGACCATGTAAGGCAAAGCACCAGCAGCGCTGAAATTTATAGGGACAGAAAAGCCTTCCACACAGGGTAATTGGACTGCATAGTCTAACGTGCTTATTTTCTGGTGGTAGTCTGTCCTTGTAGTAGTGCCCACCCCACACACACATGCCACCAGCTGCCACCAGCAAGTATGTTGACTTTTGCTCTGTCTTCTCTAGACCAAGTGTTAGACTATCTTGGGGGAAAAACCACTACTGTGAAAGTTAATGATTTACTGGAAGCAAATGAAAACTCTGATCCTCAAAGAATAAGTCTATTTAGAAATGAATGGGGACTGAGAAAGGAAGAATATAGGCAGAAGGCAGTGTGATGGAGGAGGTGGGCCTGAACAGGCACATCCTCTGAGGCACAGAGCATGACGAGACTCAGTCTCTTATACTTCTTTCTCAGAATCTCCACCAGGAAGATTCTATAAGACAGAAAGGGAAGGAATACTCCCAAATTCATTCCATAAAGCCAATATTACCCTGATATCAAAACCAAATAAAGATATTATAAATAGAAAATATTATAAACTAATTTCCTCTCTACCAACAGGAAAAAGTCACATGATTTCAACCTGACCAATCAAAAGAGCCAAGCCCAACTGGCCAGTGTGATTGGTTAATATCTGGGCATGTGACCAATGAGGGCTCATAAGTCTGGATTCACAGTTAGAAGTGAGAATTGCCAAGACAGTCAGTTGTAGTTTTGCGATATGAGCTTTCACTACACGGACATCAGTACAGAGACTAGTAAGCAGAGGCCCAGATTCAGGAAGATGTTTCCTGGTCTCTTATCTAACATTCAGGTACAGCCCTGCCCAGTGCCGTCAGCCATTGTACTTCCCTCTTTCATGAGTCCTGCAATCAGCTTTGTTTGGCGGGTTGTCAAAGTCACTTTGGAATGGGTTTCATGCCATTGCCCTATGTTCTTACCAGTTGGTTCAAGGGAGAACCAAAATGCTCTGAAAGCCTAGATTTTAAACGAATCCCAGGCTCTATGCAGCACTCTATGAACAGTCTGGTGGCTAATCCCTGACCTCTTTCATATTTCTAATGGTTTCCCTTTGGTATTCAGATCCCCTGCCTCACCCATTGATAACAAATATGATAGAAAACAGTGATATTTGTGGAGCTGGATTATCCCATTTGACTCATCCCAGGTTCTGTCTAATTTCCTGATATGGCAAAATGCTGTGCTTCTTTAGGGCTGATTATGTTGCCCTTAATTCTGTTTATATGCTGTATATTGTCAGTTTGTGCATGTGGAACCATCTCTGCATTCCTGGATTTATCCATTTGGTCCTGAAATATGGCCTTTTAAATGTATTGTTGAATTGTGATGTATTAAGTGCTCTCATTTAGGATTTTCACATCTGTGTTCACCAAGGAAATTAGTTTATAATATTTTCTATTTATAGTATCAGGGTAATATTGGCTTTGTGGAATGAATTTGGGAGTATTCCTTTCCTTTCTGTCTTATAGAATAGTCTGTGAAGCATTGATTCTTTTTTTAATATTCTGGTAGAATTTATCTGCTGATCTGTGTGGTCCTGGGATTTCTTTGTGGTAGTTTTTTTTTTAATTAATATTTCAATATTGTCCCTAGTTATTGATCTGTTTACATGTTTTGGTTTTTCTTATCTCAATTTGGGTAGATTGTATTATTCTAGAAATTAGTCCATTTCTTCCAGATATTACAATTGACTAAAATGATTTTTTTGAGATTGTATTTTAATTTCAACATTTCTACCTTCCATTTCCTCCCTGCCAAACCCTCCCATATACTCTTCCCCACTCTGCTTCAAATATATATATATATTCCCAAATATTTGTTGGGTCCATATAATGTTACTTGTATGTTCGTTTTCAGGGCTAACCATTTGCACTGAATAACTAGTGGGTTGCCTCTTCCACTCCCAGATTTGCTCAGTTATTTATGTAGGGTTGAAGCCTCATGTGCTTTTCTCCTTGTAGTTTGTCATGTTCATTGGTGTTCTTGTTCAGCTCATGTTTGGACTCTTATGTTGGTAAAACTTTATGGGTATAGCTTTCTGAGCTTCTGATGTTACTAAAAGGCACAATTTCACAGAAGACTCCCTGATCCTCTGGCTCTAACAATATTTCCACCACCACCCCCAGCCCCTTCCACAATGTTCCCCAAGCCTTTGTGGGTATATCCATTGAGAGTAAGCTCCACAACTCTGCATATTGATTGGTTGTGGTTTTCTATGATGGTCTCTATCTGTTTCAAAGAGAAGTTTCTTTGATGAGGGGTGAAGACTACACTTATCTGTTGCTGGAGGGCTTCTCTCCAGCTTCCACCAAGCCCCGCAGTCCCACAATCCACTTATAAAATAATCACTCAGACGTTTATATCACTTATAAAATGTATGGCCATGGCAGGCTTCTTGCTAACTGTTCTTTTATCTTAAATTAACCCATTTTTATAAATCTATACCTTGCCACATGGCTGGTGGCTTACCAGTCTTTACATGCTGCTTGTCCTGGCGGTGGCTGTAGTGTCTCCCTCCTCAGCCTTCTGCTTCCCAGAATTCTCCTCTCTCCTTGTCCCACTTACTTTCTGCCTGGTCACTGGCCATCAGTGTTTTATTTATATAGAACGATATCCACAGCACTTATCTGTGGGTAAATGGACACATTTGTACTTTGTTGTTAGGGATTATGCTGGTTTAGTAAGTTAGTGGTTGTAGATGTCCTCTAATAACCATGATTTCACTAGCACTGATTAGTTAGCACCAGACATGATATCCCTCTTGCTGAGCACGTCTTTAGTCCAATTGGGGAGCCATTGGCTACCACCAAGGTGTGTGTGCCATTGCTGCGCCCATAGGGTTATCATGCTGTGCTGTTCATTGATACAGTTCATAGTGTCATAGCTGGGTGGAACTGTTGGTTGTCCCTATTTTGGGAAGTTTTCATGGCACCTTCTGGTACCACGAAAGCTAGTTCTTGGGGAGGGGAATTCAGGTCAATTTGAACTCAAAGACCTCTGAGTCCTGTTTTTGAAGTGCATAGTGTCTTCAGCAATAGGGGCTTGCCTTTTGCCTCTGGAAGGTAACCAAGGATAACAGCAACAGGCTATAAATTTTGGATATTTTAGTATTCTCTTAGACAGCACTGGCCAACAACTCAAAAGAGGGCTTTTCATGTCTGTTGTTGGGGTCTTTGTTAGGGAACACCATCAACACAGATGAAAAAAAGTTCATTAAAACTATACATGTAGCCGGGCAGTGGTGGCGCACGCCTTTAATCCCAGCACTCGGGAGGCAGAGCCAGGCGGATCTCTGTGAGTTCGAGGCCAGCCTGGGCTACCAAGTGAGCTCCAGGAAAGGCGCAAAGCTACGCAGAGAAACCCTGTCTCGAAAAACCAAAAAAAAAAAAAAACAAAAAACAAAAACAAAACAAAACAAAAACCAAAAAAAAAAAAAACCCACTATACATGTATATTTATACACTGAATTAAGTGCATTATAGGGATTTTTAAAGTAAATAGCTAATAGTATGATTCATTGTGACTTTTTTCAGCCATCTTTGCTGTTATCTACCTCTCTTCTTATTATTATTTACCTCTCTTCCTTTCCCTAAAGATCCTTCCCTTTTCCCATTTTCTCTAATGAGCTTCTTGACTTCAGTGTTAGCTACAGTAACATCACCTTTGTTCATGTCTGATTTTTAATAATTTGTGTCTTCTCTCATTTGGTTAGTTTGAGTAAGGGTTTCCCAATTTTACTCATCCTTTCTAATAACCAATTCCTTATTTCTTTGATCCTTTGTGCTATTCTTTTGGTTTCTATATCATTAATTTTGTCTCTGATAATTATTACATTTTGCCATTCTCTGCTTTAGATTTGGTTTATTCTTTCATTTCTATGACCTTGAAGTGCATCATTAGGTTGATTTATCTTGCTTTTATTTACATGAATTTATTATGAATGTCTCTCATAGACTTGCTTTTAATTTTTTTAAAAAATCTAGTATTATAAATTGGTACTGAGACAAATAATATGTAACAGGAGAAGCAAGGAGGTAACAATGCATCAGGACCTGAAGGCAAGTTCTTCTGGGAAGGAGGTCCTCACAGATCATTACATGATCCTCAATACCCTTGGTATAGGCAGCTTTGCTGAAGTGAAACTGGCATGCCACCTCCGTACAGAGGTGCAGGTTGCTCTGAAGATTATGGAAAAGGACAAAAAGAAAGCTGCCTTGATCACAAATGAGGTAGATATCATGAAATTATTGAATCACCCTAATATAATTAAACTGTTCCATGTCATGGAAACTACTCAACAGATCTATATGGTTATGGAACTGGCCTCCGGGGGTGACCTAGCAGCCCGTATAGTGGAGGTGGGCTCCATGCAGGAAGAGGAGGCCCAACACATCTTCACACAGATGGTATGTGCAGTTAAGTACTGCCATGAGAATAGCATTGCACACAGGGACATCAAACCAGATAACATACTGCTAGATGGCAAAGGAAGCGTCAAGCTATGTGATTTTGGTCTAGCTACCAAAGTAACTGCTGGGCAGAAGTTGAAGATATTCTGTGGTACTCTCCCATACTGTGCTCCAGAGCTTTTCAATGGCCAAGAATATGACCCCAAGATGCCTGATATCTGGAGCTTGGGAGTGGTACTATATATCATGGTGACAGGGTACCTCCCATTCAAAGCAACAACATATAAAGATATGAAGGTGGAGATGCAAGATCCACATTACTATATTCCACCAAAGCTTCCAGAACACATTGTTAACCTCATTGTGAAGTTGTTCACTATTGACTCTGAGCAGAGGCCCAAGATACATGACATTATGAAACATCTGTGGCTCAAGGACAGTAAAGAACTTCTAAAACTATCATCTTCCCTGGAGATGCTCCCTAGCAAACCAAACCTCAATATTGTGACAGCCATGTGGGTCATGGGCTACAGTCCCAAGGATATTAGAGACTCTTTACTTGAAAAAAAATTTGATAACATCATGGCAACTTACTTAATATTAAAACATCAGTCATTCTTGGGCAGCAACATATATCATCAAATTAAACCTATGCAATCTAGTGTTGCCACTATACCTTCATGTCTTCCCATAGCCCGCCTCCCCCTAAACAGCACAGGGAGTGAGCCTGCTCTTCCAACCCACACCTTTCTGGCAAAACACCCATTTCAAGAAAACGACAAGATTGCAATGAAGAAGGGGAGCAGAAGGCTCAGCATGCCTGACATCTTATGGTGTCAACAGAATGGGAACCTCTTTCCTAAAGTAGCACCTGAATATGGTCCTGTAGCTGCTCATCTCATGAGAAGAAGTTTTCAGGAGAGATGCATGACCTCCAAGGCTATGGCCTTTGGCAGCACACCCTCAGAAAATAAACTTTCTAGAAATCAGATTGCCCAGATGGCACCACAGAGTGAAACCAACCTGAAGGATAGCTCATCTCCCCAGAACACATCGTCTGTAATGAACTCCAAGGAGGCACCTCAAGGTGTTGCCACCACAGGCACTCGTCACAAGAGAAGGAACTCTTTCCTCTGTGAAACCTCTGAGCCAAGCTCCACTAGTACCCAGCCCCAAAGTGTGATCACAGCCTCTTCCCACAACATAAGGCAGTGCTGGAAGAGGGTGGAAAGGAGAGTAGTGAATTGTTTCCAAAGACTGTGCTGCTGCCTATTTCCCCAAAGGAGAAGCCATGCTTCCCAGAAGAAAGTGGCTCCAATAGAAAGGGAGGAGAATGGAGTCACATAGAACCAGGTAGGTGGTGGACAAAAATATACTTCTATATTTTAATTCATGCATTTTCTAATGTTCTTTGCAAGTGACTTTAAATAATTATACACATTTATGGGACATGCAACTTATACCTCAAAAGGACAAGGCAACAGCTTCTTTATGACATAGACAACAGATAATGTTCACCAGTGGCTGCAGAGGCATTGAAGAATGGTTGACTAAAGGAAACAAAGGTTCAGAAGGGAGGAATCAGGTAGGAAGCTATGACACATCAGGGTTGTAAATTAATAATAAGTACTGTATAGTTCAGTTGCCAAGAGAGTCACTTTCATGTGTCTTTCTACTTTTAAGTGATGAGACTTCATGGACACTGAGACATGGAGTGGGAAATCAGCCTGGTGTGGATTGAGACAGCTGCAGCATGAACTAGGCAGGAAGTCCAGATGACAAGTCACTAGGAAATCTGGATCAGGGCTTGTCTTCCTTTTTATCCTCCTCATAGTGGAGACATGAGTAAAAGAATGCCCAAAGTTGTCTCTAGTCCTGTCTTAGTTACTTTCTATTGCTTTGATAAGATAATATTTCCAAGGCAACTTCTAAAAGAGTTTATAATAAGGGTTATACTTTCAGGGGGCCAGAGTCCATGATAATCATGGCAGGGAGCATGGAAGCAGACATGCAGCCATGGCCTTGGAGCAGTATTTGAAAGCTTATATCTTGATACACAAGCACAAGACAGAAAGAGCTAATTGGGACTGGAGTGAACTTTTAAAACCGCAAAGCCTACCTCCAGTGATACAACTCCTCCAACAAAGCCATACTTCCTAGTCCTTGTCAAACAGTGGAGAACAAAGTAATGAAATATATGAGGCTCTGGGACCATTGGCCCCATCTAGGGGGTAACCTCGAATGTTTGATAGGACACTCCCCTGTCTTGCTCTACTATATTTCCCTTCAGATTTCTTGGCCAGGACTTGATGAGAGGAAAGAGGGCTTCCCACAGGATAAAAGAATTCTTTTACCAGAAAGAATATCACAGCCTACCCACCTGCCCCAGAGCAGGTTAACCAGATGAGAATGTAGTCCCCAAGTAGCCCATTCTTCAAGCTGATGTTTACTTTGGTGTACATCTCTAAAGTGATTACATCTGAATTCACCTAGCATAGGTTGTGAGTCCTCTGCACTATCTTTAGAAAAGCCTTTGTCCCTTTAGAGGTTCAATTTCTTCCATGAAACTAGTCTGGCAATAGCTCTCCTCACAGATGTGCTAAGCTCAAAGAACAATCTTAGGTGAGGCCTTGGTCCCATATCAGATACTCACTGTGAGATGCTACAGTTATTGGTGATGACTGTGGAACTTAGGCTCCCATTGTAACCAGGTTGGTGGATGACCTTCATGGAGTAAGCATGAGGAGCAAGATAATATGTAGTTAGCAGGCAGTGGGATATTTGTGTTGGGCAATCTCCTGACATCTTTTTCAAGATAGGTAAATCCTGGGGCCCAACAGTATCTCTAAAGGGAGCTGCATCCCCTTGTCCTTCAGTCACCCCTGGCTACTGTTGGTTTAACTTCATGTTTCCATCACCCTCCTTCTTTATCCCAGCCTTAGCCCCAGTACATGCTGGTTTGGTGATTCAGAAGAGGAAGGGGCACTTTTGTGTAGGGACTGTGGGCTGGGAATATGAGTAAAGACTGGGTGGCCAGAACACTTCAGCCTGAGAAGTTGGCATGGAGAAAGCAAAACTGTGCCTCAGGTGCAAAGCCACTGCCCAGCCCCAAAGATGGCTTTGGACCCCTGGATAAGAGCATCCCTATAGCCTCTAAAGGAGAGAGTATCATGGATCTGTCTACCCCCCACTCAAATTCTTCAGTAACTGGAAGATTGCTGGATGACACAGAAGAGTTGAGAGAGGCACCATACTGGGCCCCTGACTTGGTTTCAGATGCAGGTTCTGAACAGCACTTCTGTCACTATATTGCTAGTGATATCTATGAATTACAGATTACACCCATTAGGCATCAAGATTGAATCAGGGCATAGGTTCCTTCACTGGTTCTCCACCTGCTATATCCAGGCCCACCAGCTCTTTAGCTCACTGCAAGCTCAACCTTTCTTGTCAGAGCCCTAGAAAGGTAGTCACACATGGCTATTTGATGACTGGCCCACCATCTGGCCACTCTGCCACTATGGGTTTTTTGCCAGACTCAAAGGCTTTTTCCCAGAATTCAGAGGAGACTCTATATTGGTGAAATTATTAAGGCTACTCCATGTAGTTAAAAGGAAGATTTATTTAGTGGGTGACTTACAAATGAAGGGATAGGTAGATCGTGGGGGTCTGGGGAAGGTGTATCGCAGTCCAGCCGTGTTCTCTGGAGCTCTGCTCAGTCAACCTCCACCACCATCTAGGGTCCAAGAACAGAGAGCGCTATCCCATCTAGGTCTCGGGTCTCCAGCCGCCTCCCTTGGCCCCGCCTCGTAGGCGTGACAGTTCCAGAGTCTCAATGGGGGTTGGAACTTCCAGATCCAAACTGGAATGGCTACCCACTACAACTCTACAACCAGTAAAGGAACTAATCTGAAGTATAAGGAATGAGTCTACGCACTGTGCTCTTTCAGTCCATGTCTCTTTATTGTTCTAAGTAAGTTCTCTCTGCTGTTCTCTCTTTGTTCTGCCCTGAGTCTTTCAAGTTTCCAGTTTTTATATACATCCAATCAGCAATTCTCTGGCCAAAGCAAGGTCACAAGGCTTGAATTCTTTCAGGGTCATAAAAGACTGATAAGAGTTTACATCAGGCAGTGACTGTCAGACTTTCTTTATGATTCAAGGAGGGAGTGACTAGTAAAAGCCTCAATGAACTCTTAAAGGGAATGGGTCAATTGAGAGGGAGAGAGACCTTAAATCAATAAGCAAGTCTAAGATGTGAAAGGGGGATCTATGTGTAATATTGCATTCCTAAGTATGGTTAGATAATAAGCTAATTAATTAGCCAAGGTAAAAGTAAGTACAACGTGTTAAGTATTTGTTAGTGTGAGGTTAGCTTGGGGCATCACTTTCCTATCTGCTGGTATTGTGAGCCCAGGGTACACTTGTTCCCTGTCTCTCTAAGGCTGTGAATCAATTTTAGACATGTTGTAATTCTATGACCTTGGGTGTCAAAGAATGTCTCAAATGAAATACTTTTGTCTGGACACTTAACACTGACCAAATGCCTGCCAATGAAGATAATTGCAGGAAGGCAGAACTCTACATTTACATTGGAGAAAGGAACAAAGATCTGGGACTGTGTGACTGTTTTCACACATAGCTGGGGGATGTTATCCAAATACCCCAAATGCATAGGGGAAATTGTGCCCAATAAATGATCAAATAGTGCTGAACTGTGGGAAATGAATCCCAAATTTGTAACAGATGGGAAAAGACTACAGCAAGAATCCACAGCAAGAAAACGGCCAATTCATTCAAAAGTCAATAATTCCAAAATGTTTTATGTGATGGTTTCCTCTAGTAGAATCCTTAATTCTAATGGGTTGACCTTAACAAATGATGGCTAATAATTACTGCATAATCCTGCAGCCTGTAATAGCTCATGATAATGGCTCCTGACACTTCACAGTCTTTTCCAGGCACACATGATCTTGTCCCCTTTCATCTGGTGTATAAACAAGCTCCTACACTTGTTCCTACTCCACAGAGAGAATCTTGGTTTTTCACTCTGGCTAATCTGTTGAGATGACACTGTTTCACTTTGTAAAGGTAAAGATATCTTACCAAGTCTGGACACAATAACCTACACATGGCCAGCAGCCATAGGACCACTTTATGTCCAGAGGTCCCTCCCTTTGGGAATATACCTATAAATAAACTTGGATTGCTATGGGGCTAGGATTATCATGTGGAAGGGTCAACATAGGATCCCTTCTCAATCAAATTTCTGCAATACCTATGATCCTTCTGGGTGGAAATTGGCTCCCTTCAATGAAGGCTACGCACCTTTGAATGAATTCAAGGGCTAATTTGTGGGGTTGTCACTGCTAAAGGTGTTACTGAACTCACTAAGTAATAACCTTAGCAGAAGACAAGTTTCTGGGCCTGTTCTTGCCTTGGCATTGGCCCCATTATAAATAAGGGAAAATATAGGGCTTTAAAACTTGAAGCATATGTTGAACAGATGTGTAGGTAAGAGGATGTATCCAACAGGATGTGTCCAACAGGGCTTGATGCTAACATATTATGTGGGTAAGAAAGAAGGTTCCAGCAGTGTACATGTGGTAGCAGTGAAGGTGGAGTGGGTGGTCTTTAGCAGAGCCTGATACCTGGCAGTGTATGTGGTGTATCTCCAGAGGTTGTTCTGGCAGAATTGTCAAGTAGGGTCTCGTGCCTAGGACTGAATTGTGGTTGTGGCCTTAAATGGGGATTATACAGAAAGACTTGATATATAGAAGTTTATATGGGAAGGATGCAGTGGGGTGTTCAATATGGCCTAAAGGATACCTAACAGAGCCTGATTAGTACTTTATATGGGGGGAAAGGGGTTCCAGCAAGACTTAACATGTAGCTTATGTGGTGGTGACAAGGTAGAGGTGGACACTGTTTATCAAGGCCTTATATCTAGCACTTTATGTGTAATGAAGTGAGATTGTCCAGAGGGCCCTGAAATATAGCAGTGTATGTGGGATTTCAGGGGGATTGGCTATACATTGGGGCCTGATTCCTAGCAGTGTGTGTGGAGTATTGGCAGTGAACACAGGTTGTTTGATAAGGGCTTATACCTCAAGGTTTATGTGATGTGGTGGGTCAGGAGATGTTCTGCAGGATCTGAACCTAGCAGTGTATGTGGGGCTTTGCCTTAAGGCAGAGTGCATATCAAGGCATGACAACTAGTAGTATATTTCTTTTGGAAGCAGAGGCATGAGGTTTTTCAATAAAGTCTGATAACTGTAAGTTGTACAGCAACTTTGGGGGGGTGACCAATGAGGTCTGATACCTAGAAGTTTATGTGAGTCACCAGAAGACAGGTCACCAGCATGGCATAAAAACCAGCAAAGCAATTTGGATCAGCAATAGATAAAAGCATGTCCAGCACATATGAATTTACAAGCTTCAGTCCTTGTTGCTTCACCCAACATACACTGATAGGTATCAGGCCCTGCTGGATACCCCCTTGCAGCCCTATATATACTGCTATGAATCAGGTCCCACTGGATTCCTGCCCACCACTTCACATATTATGCTAGGTATCAGGCCTTGCCGGACATATCCCCTTGCTCATCTCACCATTCATAAATACAATGATTCATATCATGTCAAAACCCTCAACCCAACCCAAAAGGAGGCATTATAAGCCATGACATTTTAGAATAGAATACTTAGTACTCATTAAGAAGAGATTTTATACATTAAGCCCATGCATTACAGAAGAGAAGGGAACCTCTAGGAAAAGAGCAGTATACATGCACACATGGGTGTTGGCTTCTTAACAGAAGGCACTTTTTCTTTTAGAGTATCAGGAGTGCCTTCACTCCTGTTGATCTCTGGATTCAGTTGCTAGCCAGGACCTGATACACAGGAGTAAATAGTGGTAGTTTATTTACTGCCTGTCTTAGGATTTCTTTTATTGTTGTGAAGAGGTAAGACCATGGCAAGTCTTATAAGGAAAACATTTAATTGAGGCGACTCACAGTTTCAGAGGATCAGTCCATTATCATCATGTTGGGGAGCATGGCAACAGGCAGGCAAGCAGGCATGGTGCTAGAGAAATAACCAGGAGTCCTACATCTTGCAGGCAACAGGCAATCACCTGTGACATTGGGCAGTATCCTGAGCATAGGAAACCTCAAAGCCCACCCCCAGAGTGACACACTTCCTCCTACAAGGCCACATCCACTTCAACAAAGCCACACCTTCTAGTAGTGCCACTCCCTCTGAGACTGTGGGGGCCAATTACATTAAACTACCACACTGCCATATTCCTCAAGGGGAAAAAAATAATTAGGAACTGTGTAGCTTTGGCTGGTCCAGAACTTGATGTAAACCAAGCAGTTCTTGCATTTAAAGAGATCCTCCTGCCTTTGCTTCCAGAGTACTGGTATTAAATGCATGTGCTGTACCCAGCCTTTTCCTTTAGGCCACCAACCAGTTCCCAAATCATGACACAGAGACTTCTTATTAGTTATAAATGCTCGGCCTAGCTTAGTCTTATTTCTGGCTAGCTCTTTTAAATTAACTTGTTTCTCTTTATTTGCCATTTGCCTTGGGCTTTTTACTTTATTCCTTTCTTTCTGTATATCCTACTTTCACTACTTCTCATGTCTGGCTTCTTGCCCCAGGTGTCTCCTTGTTCTCTCCTCTGCTTTCTTCTCTTGTTCTTCCTCTCTTCTCGAGCCTAGATTTCTCCTCCTATTTATTCTCTCTCCCTGCCAGCCCTGCCTATCCTTTCTCTGTCCAGCTATTGGTTATTCAGTTTTTTATTAGACCAATCAGGTGCCTTAGGAAGGCAAGATGAGACAGATGCAACACATCTTTACATAACTAAACACACATCTTTACATAATTAAACAAATACAGTATAAACAAAAGTAACACACCTTTACACAGTTAAAGTAATATTCTGCAGCATAACCAAATGTAATACATCTTTACCTAGTTAAAATAATATTCCACAACATTGTGCCACCACATCCTACCTAAGACTATCTTTTAGAAGTAAAGTGAGGCTTGAAAGAGAAGTGCTACCATGAATCTTCTGTGGACAGAAGACAGTGAGATGTGGAATACAGGCATTTGCAGGCACATCCCTAAAAACATGGCACAGCACATGCAGAGGATCCATCCTTAACCCTGCTCTCATGGGATCCCCAATCTGGATTCAGTGTGAGCAGCTTTTCAGTACTTATAAAGCATGAGTCCCAAGACTTCAAGCCTGACCAACCAGCAGAGACAGTCATGTCAGATTTGTGTGATTAGCTAATGTCAATATGACCCATCAGGTCACAGAGATCAGGACTTACAGCTGAAACCACAGTATGAGGGAGGGGAGAGTTGTTGAGACAGTTGATAAACATCTTGTATTGTTGAAGGCAAAGCTTTCACTACAAAGACACCACCAGTGCAGAAACAGTAAGCAAAGCCCTAGATTTAGGAAAGTTGCTTCTTGATTTTATACAAAACTAAGGTACACACTTGCTTGACACCATCTGCCGTTACACTGCTTTCATGAATCCTTCATCCTATTTTATTTAATGAATTAAGTTTTATACAGTTGTCCACTGCCTCTACAGGCTAGCTCACTGGAGTATCATAGTGAAAATCTTGAACTACCTGCAGCCTCAGCAAGCACTTTGTGGACAGTCTGTGGTGGCTCAGACACCCAGGCCCCTGATTTTCATGTCTCTAATGGTCTCTCTTTTTTATCTGGGTTCCCACCCCACCCATGTGCTTGCTACTCAGGAGATATACTCTTATCTTTGACTTGCTACTTGCAAGAAGAGAAGCAGTGATTAATAGGCCCATGAAACCAACATAGTCACCAGATGCCTGCCTATATGTTCCTCACCCTACTTAAGGGAACCGATGAACCCACTAGCAGCTGCAGTCTCTGGACCTTTATATACATTGCTCTAGCATAGCCCATAGATGTTCATCTCACAGTGGAGGAAAATGAGTCTCAAGCTTAATAGCTTTCTCTTGGGGTCAGAGAAAATTTGGTCAGGGCAACCTGTAAATTGTGAGCCAGGTCTTTTAGTTCCAGTCACAATGCCTATAGTGACAACAGGCTGAGTTCCATAGAGTTCAGAGGTCAACTCCAAAGCTCTAGGTGGCCGTCTTTTCTATACTTGGCTCTGAAGGTTCTTTTGGAGTACATGTTCTGCACGGAAGCTTATTTTCAGAATTCTTCACCCTGTATCGGCATAAGTGAGTTGGGATGTGGGAAGACAGAGTGCACATGTCCAGGCATTATTATTGGGGGACCCCTGGCCATCTTCTTTTGGGAAATTCTGCCAAGACAGCAGCAAGACCAACCAGAATGAGAATGCCCTGAAGATGGAGACCTATATGTGTGATACCTTCTGTCTATAGCTGTACTGGTAGTTTATAAGACAATGTAATGGAATGCTGAAGGCTCTCATCTATGGGGGGGGGGAAGCCTAAATAAATACACACAAGACTTAAAGGAGTGAAGAAATATTTATTATCTGAAGCATATAAGGAGTGCATGGGTGTTACATCTAAAACAAAGTTCTCCTAGAAAAAAAATAATTTAAAAAAAACATGGGAATTTTATTTTGGAAGCCCATGCATATTCATACAGGTGTGGATTCATTCCTGAACATGCTTAATAAGGGAGTACAGTGCACTCTTGAGCATGTTCAGTAAAGGAGTACACTACAACTATTAAGGCCTAGTTCATAGTGCCATGGTTGCTCAGGTGAATGTATTAGCCCAGGCTGGGAAGCCTGGGTAACCTTTATATAAGGCACAGTGATCATCAACTGTCTCAGGCCAGGTTGTAAAATGAAACACACAAATCCATCAAAACTGTGAGGAGAGATGTGTGCTAGGTATTTCCATCTTCGTCTCAACAAGGCATACAAATAAGCTGAAGATTCTGCAGCATATTTTAAGTTACTTTTTGTGGCTCATGGCCCACCAACATTCTGTAATGCATTTAGGCATCAAAGTACCTTTTAGATGTATTGTTCATCTCATTTCCAGATTAGGAGCTGAGGGTCAGTGAAGTTCTGTAATCAACACAAGGTCATAAAGTAAGGACAAAGCTGGGCTGGGTAGGAATTGGAAATTCCTAGAACTAGCAAGTCTTCCACAGTTCTGAAATCCACCCTCATTTCTGACCCACATCAGCCATAAGATACTGCCCTCTGCTACACCTACACATAGATCCACAAATTCCAGTGAGCCTCTTTGACCCTTGAATGAAGCTCCAGGAAGCTGGAATGCAAGCTAGAGGAATTTGGGCCAGCTTTCTCAGCACTTCAGTGCCCAGAATTTCCGGGAGAAAAGTCGTGTAATAGGTGAGATAGTCCATGCCCAAGATTCACTGTGAAAAACCCTTTCCTGGCCCATTGCTGATTATATCACTAAAAAGGCCTGCCTAAACCCTTTAGGAACCAAAGAAATCTTTATTTTCCCAGCAGTTAATTTCTACTGCAAAAAAACAGGATATGAAGAATTCAGATGACACTTGAGAATTCTGCTTCCTTATTAATTGTGGTTTGAGTGTCCTTTCTCTTTATCATTTACCATTTGGTTAGTGTAGGAAGTAAATGCTTTCATTATAAATACAATTAATTCTCCACACATGACCAGATACAGAATAGGTAGGCCTCATATCATCTGTCATGTTTGAAACCATAAAGTATATCCCTAACCTTTCATTTTGTTCTCAAATTTTAATGCAAGAGCTATCTAGAATTGACCTTTTTACTTCCCATATCCTTGTGTTTCTCAGTCTACTAGAGTCTGACTTTCATCTTCTTCACTCCACCGAACCTCCTCTGGGCAAGACCATCAATCTATTTAGTCCTAAAGCATCATCTTGTTCTCATGGACTGGACTTCTAGGCTGTATCTGGTATTTTCTTTGATATCCTACTTTACCATTGCTGCTGTTGACAGATCTTACTCTGCTTACTCCTTGAATGTGACATTTCTTTGTCATATTGAATCTTGGGTTAAAATGTCAGGTTTCTCTTTGTATGTAATGAATACCAGTAAAGATCTGAGAAATGGGGAGAGCAGAAGGTTTAACGTTGAATTTGTGTTCACTCTTGTTTGAAGTATATTTTTTTCATGAACAAGAAAGGATTGGATAGCAAAAGCTGAGGATGTCTAAGAGTAAAAACTTAAGTAAAACAGTCCCAGAACCAGGGAACCAAGCTTCACTCAGCTGAAGGAATGAAGTTGACTTCCCCCATTAACATTAGAGTCCTGTTTCATAGTCTCAGGAACTATACAGAGCTGGAAACTTTCTCAAACCTCCCTATCTCCAGATCACTTATGAAGAAGTCTCACTGAGGGCATATCCACTGGTAGCCAGGCACTGAGGGCTTCCTCACATGGTCGGCTCCTTCAGAGCCCCCAGAACTTGGGGTTATTTAACTGTTGTCAAATAAATGAGTGATGTGATGGCTGTCACTTCCACTAATACTCCTTTGATAAAACAGATGGGCATAGAGGCTCCTTAAATGTAGGCAATGCAGAGTCAGTGGGTATGCTGAGGGAGAATGTAGTGGGTGTAGAAGAGCATTCAGAATCCTCTCTAGCACTGAGTATATTTGTAATTGGAGAAGTGATTTTCATCCTCTGGGAATAACCTTTATGAGCAAAAGATGTGTCTATGTTTTCCTTCCATTGGCTTCACTGAGGACAGGTGTTACAGTATGATACAAAATATTAAATGAATATTTTTACACACTTCCTATGAAAAGTGGTATATACAGTGTGGACATTTTATTGCTCTGTAAGAACTTATGTGACTTTTGGGCCCTTTTTCTTCCACACCTATTTAAGGATCCTCTGTCAAGTACATTGGGATAATTTGTTGATTTTTATGATGTATTTATTAACATTCCTAGAATTTTGCTTATGTCAATTCTTCTCTTGTGCTAACATATTAAATCCTTATAATCATTAAGGTCTTAATTTGTGTCCTTTAACTGTTAATTTTCTTATTATATGTCTTGAATTCTTTTAGTTTAATTCTAAGGGCTTTGTCTATAGTCACCTTTCAGTTCACCATAAGGTTGATATCTGTTGGAGTCTGAATATGTCCCATGATGCTTAATGAGAACTATGAGAGCAGATACTAAAGTGGTTCATTCTTACCACTTCATTTAAAATGATAATATCTAGAATTCTCACTTCATAAGGCTAAGATGTAAGTATCAACCATTATTCTGAACAGCTATGAGTAATCTTTGTACACTGTAAATATGTATTACTCTCATTGGTTAATAAAGAGATGACTGGCCTATAGTTGAGCAGGAAGAGATTGGGTGGAATTGCCAGAGTAGGAGGGCACTGGGAAGAAAAAAGGGGAAGTCTGAGGAATGACAAGGAGATGTAGAGAGAAGCAAGATGAGCATGCTATGCTAAAAGAAGGTACTGCCGCATGGCAGAGGGTAGATAAGAAATACGGGTTAATTTAAGTTGTAAAGCTAGCTAGTAATAAGCAGAAGCTATTAGCCAAACATTTATAATTAATATTAAGTCTCTGTGTGGTTATTTGGGATCTGGCCAGTGGGACAGAAAAGTCTACCTCCTATACTGAACATTTAAGAGAAGCAGAGGGAAACAGGTTTATTAAAAGCTCACTTTGTACTTGGCAATACATTAGAAACTTATATGTAAACTTAGCTTTAGATCCTGTCAAAAACATTCAAGAGTTGTTTCTCATATCTTAATTTTTTAGAAGAAAATAAATTCAGAGACATTAAGTGACTTGATGGGAGCCATCTAATTGTGGAGTCAGTATTCAAACCCAGGACTACTTTACCAATTCTGTGTTTTTATTACACTTGTTTCAAATGAGTAAAATTTCCTGAGCTAAGAAAACATGGATTTCTTTAAACTTAAAAATAGAAAATAGCCACTTTAATCTCATCAAATAACCCTAGAGAGCTATACAAGTGCTGCCTACAAGCCAACAGTTTTTAATATTATTTGGTACTGAAAGGATAGTTTGACTTACAAAATATTAGATTCCTGAAAATTCTAGGCTATTCTACTTTTCCTTGTTAGTCAGTTTAGCTGGTGCCCCAACACCCAGGATTTGGTCAAACTCAATATCTGATCAGATACCTTATCTTCATCCATCCTCCAGGTTATGTCTAGTAGCCTTGGCCTGTCAAGACTGGCCTGTTAGGCTGGTTAGCCAGAATCCTCTTCTGTTTCTTCTTGATTATTTTCTATTGTTTGACTATACCCTGTTCATTGTCTTTAAATTTGCAACTCATTTAATCTCTGCAAAATTCCTTTATAGTGATCCCTATACCTCTTGTGATATTTACACATAGTCATCCTTACTGTTTGCTTAAAAAGTATTATTAAATAATTTTGTATTAAATTAACAAAATCCAGGGTCACCAATGTGAAGACAGAGTTGAGAGGGTTCATGGGACCCACCCCCCAATATCACAGAACCAGTGTGCAGTTTATATATGATGCACCTATTTACATGCATATAGTACTACTGTTACTACTATTACTATTACTACTAATAATAACATAATTAATTCCTCTTCCATCTTGGGATCTGTATAAAAGCATTTTTGTTACTTCATGCCATTTTTATCTTGATTGTTATATTATAGTTCATTTGTTATTTAGAATATAGTATATAACATCTCAGATTCTGCTATAGCCCCAAATATATAGGTTATTTTAAGACCTCTAACCAAAACCCCCAGAAAATGGACTTATTCAAAGAGAAATGAAACAAAAGAAAAATAGCAGGTAGGCTTCAATGGATGAAGGCACAATGCCAATAAACTGGACTGAGCTGGTTCTTGTGTCAAGACTTGATTCTTGGCATAATGCATTCTCAAACCCCTCAGGAAGAAGTTAAGAGCATGAAGAGGGTGCCAGCCTAATGCTTAGATTGAAGACAGCATATTCTTTGAAGGTGTCATCTATGATTGAGAATCTCCTTCTACTTCTCCTTTCAGTATCCTGGCAATTTCCCTACAGAAGGTGCCCTTCACAGCATGGAACCATTTGCCTTGACATACAGTTTAGGAGACTTGCTCCACTGTGTTTATTTAAGAATGTATTTCAAATATTAGTGGTTTTACTTCTAGACTTCCATCTATGTTATACTTTTACTGAGTTAAAGAAGAAATGCCAATTGTCCAATTTTAAGACATCATAAATCTTCAGTCATTGAAGAATATTAGTAACAGAAAAGAAATAGACATATGTCTCCATGTCTATGTCAACCAACACAAAAATACTGTGATGGGCTGTGATGGGGCTGGAGAGATCACGCAGCAGGTAAAAATACTTACTGCATGAGCATAAGGACCTGAGTTCAAACCCCCAGCATCCACATAAAAAGCTGGGTGTGGTTGCACACATTCCTGCAATCCTAACACTGTAGGTGATCGAGACAGGTGTATCATTGGGACTAATTGACTGCTATCTTAGAACTATGTCCAATGAGAAATCCTATATCAAAGTAATAAGAGTGATAGAGCAAGATGCCCAACTTCAATGTATGGGCATGCACACATAAGTGCATATATAACACACGAGAGAGAGAGAGAGAGAGAGAGAGAGAGAGAGAGAGAGAGAGAGAAATTTTCATGGATCACCACTCCACCAAATATTAAATATTGCCAATGACTATTTTAGAGTGTTGTGGAATACAAAGAATTTTAAATTTACCATTCAACTCTAAGTTCAGAGTTCAGTATTAAGTATATTCCCATCGTAGTACACTGAGTTCCAAAGCCTTATCATTTTGCAAAACAAACTCTATTTCTGTAAACAATAGTTCCCCATTTCTTCTTTCCAAATCCCTGGCAACAAGAATTCAGTTTTCAGTTTTCTCTCTTTGAGTTTTACATACAGGAATCATATAGTATTTGTTGCTTTGTAACTCATTTATTTTGTGTAATTGATGTCAACAAAGCTTATCAAAGTTAATGCACTGTAGCTAGAGTTTTCCTGCCTGGCCCACAGTCAGGACAAATCTCTGTCACCTGCCAGTCCCACAGCCGCTCAGACCCAACCAAGTAAACACAGAGACTTATATTGCTTACAAACTGTACAGCTGTGGCAGGCTTTTTGCTAACTGTTCTTATAGCTTAAATTAATCCATTTCCATAAATCTATACCTTACCACATGGCTCGTGGCTTACCGGCATCTTCACATGCTGCTTGTCATGGCAGTGACTCCTTCTGCCTTCCTGTTCTTTCTTTTCTCCTCTCTGTTAGTCCCACCTATACTTCCTACCTAGCCACTGGCCAATCAGTGTTTTATTTATTGACCAATCAGAGCAATTTAACATACAGACCATCCCACAGCAATGCACAAATCAAACTATTCTTCCTTTTAAAGGTAGGAAGGCATGAGGAGAGGAAGGAAGGTCATTATCCATCTAGGCCAAGGACCAGTTCCAGAGCCAAGACCACTGGAAGAACCCTTCACACCACCTTGCCCTTAGCCAAGTTTTCAATGGCAGGAAATGAATCTGTAACAGGTGAGGCACTTCTTTAGGTGCTATGTCATCTCTGTAGCCAAAGCTTAACCAAAGTGCCTTCCTGGAGAAGCTGAGTAATATTAAAGAGCTCTAAAACTCCACTAAAGACATTTCTTGAATTCAGGAGTGAAAGTCCTCATGGTATAAGACAGGAGTACAATAGCATGAAACTGACAGAAATTAAAAGTAACAAATTTCTAATCAGTAGCCTGTGTGACCCTGCACAACTTGGAGAAGATGAATTTCATACAATTGTCTCAAATTTTGGAAGGTACACAAATACCACAAGCAAATGACCTGGTGCTGAGAAATAAGTTCTTGGAGACAGCAAAACCAAAACAAAAGGAGGATAGAAAAATTATAAACAAAACAAAACAAAAACTGTCTCTTGTCTGAAAAAATAAATTTGCGATGGGATACAGTGGCCATTTTCATGATGTCACACAAAGATGCCAGAAGTTGGTAATATTCTTGAGTTCCAAGATTGTCACAAGGCCACTGTGGCAGTCTTGGTAGTAATGAATGGTTCTGTGGACTATGGGAAAAATAGTCACCAAAAGGTGTTTGCAGGAATAAATGGAGGACATCCAGGGCCAAGTTCTGATGTGTCTTCTACTGCCACTCTAGAAAACTCAACACTGTGTCATCTAGTGATAACTATCTTGATCATCAGTGTTAGGATCCTGCTCTCATTCCTGTACATGCACAGGCTTGGCATCTGGCATCT
This sequence comes from Peromyscus leucopus, assembly GCF_004664715.2. Lineage (NCBI taxonomy): Eukaryota > Metazoa > Chordata > Mammalia > Rodentia > Cricetidae > Peromyscus > Peromyscus leucopus. Next base: position 227,429 of record NC_051067.1, on the reverse strand, counting down.
TACATCATCAGTGGGCTTGGGTGACTGCGTATCTGCGTGGTCACTCAATCCCTGCCTTAAAAAGCCAGATGTGGACCCCCATGCTCTTTCTCTGTGCTCTCTACTATGTGTTCTCTCTCTGTTCCTTGATCTGCTCTGCTCCCTCCCACACCAGGCCTGGCTCCCCTCTTATCCCCTATTTATTTCTAATAAGGCTCTTTATAACTGGTAGTCATGGCCATGGCTCATGACTTTTTGCTGGTAACCAGTGCCACTAACTAGCGAGTTTTACTATCAATCAGGAAGTGATGACTGAGGGGTGTACCACGGAGAAAACTGAGTATAAAGTGAAAAAGAAGTATTGCACCATGAACATTCACCTCTTGTTTGGTGAAACTAGTTCTGTAGAAGAATATGCTTCCAGGTGACACCACCTTACTTAGGTACATGGATCTTGCTATTGTTCCTCTCCTCACATAAGTCCTCATCATTACCATGTTTTCCCTCGTTCACTGTGACAGTTTGATCATGAAATGAGCTATTACAAAGCAGCTTGCCTTGTACCTACCTAGAAAATGGATGTCCATGGTACATGTTTAGAACCCCTTTGTTTTGAATTGTATGTACTGATCAAGCTACAAGGTTCTCTGTTAGTTGGGAAACTAAGAACATAGCAAAATCAATACCTTAAGAACTTCCTTGGAACTACAGGTGTAAGTAAGGCAGAGATGAGTGAGTGATCAGGGTGGGCACTGCCTATAAGCAAGCTTAAATCACTTGAGTGATAGACAAGATAGGATGCTAATGACAGTCTCGTTTTAATAATCATAAACTAGTCCCTTTCTAAATGTTATTTTTTTGTTTCTAGTGGGATTAACCTGAAAATAAAATGTTTGGGAGCATCTAAGTAATCCTTTTTGGATTATTTTAAGAAAGAAAAAAAAAGATAAACTATTCTTATCAATATCTGTGCTGAGCTGAAATATTTCAATAACAAAAGGAATAGCATTGGAAAGGCAGAAATAGGGTAAGAAATTGTCCTCAAAAACTGCCAAGATAGCTGGGTATGGTGGCACAGCATTTGAAAGGTAGCAGGAGGGTCCCAACTTCAGGCTCATTCTCAACTACAGAGTGAGTTTGGGGACATCCTACATCACATGAGCCCCTGTCACCAACCAACTAACCAGCCAAATCTAAACCAAAAGTCTGCTAATAAACTGAGTATGGTGGTGCGTACCTATATAATTCCAGCACTTGAAAAGCTGATGTGAAAGGATTTCTTACAAGGCTGAGGGCAGCCTAGCTGTGTAGTTAAGTCCCAGCTTAGCCTGGGCTATAGAGTGAGACCTTGTGTTAAACAAATAAACAAAACACAAATGCCAATTGAGGCAGATAAGGCCAAAAGCACTGGGCCACACCTTAAGCAAACAACAAGCTGTGACACGCACTCTGGCCAGAGGAAACCTGACCCTAAAGATGATGGCATGCAGCCTAGAGACAAATCAAATGCCACAATAGCCATAGAAGCAAAGCCTACCAAACACACACAAATGCCTCGGCCCTTCATTTAATAAATGAGCTTGCTTGCAACTCTCAGAGTCTGTGCTGTTGACTCTGCATCTTCTCATCCCCTGCCCCCAAGGGTACCCAGGTCAGTAGAGCCAGAACAGCAACACCATATGATGTGCAGGGAGCCAAGGGTTAGAGAAAGACAGCAGATACACACACACACACACACACACACACACACACACACACACACACACACCACTCTACCACTCTTTTTGGGGAGTAAGGACATTATAGCTAGTGGATGATGGATGTTCATGGAATACTTCAAGGTTAGGAGGTCATTATGTTAAAGGAACTTCTGATAGTGTTTACAGAGGTACCATCCTTCCCTGCCAGCCTCCCTAGCCTTTTCCTATATATCAATAATCTGGACTTGGCATAATGCCCAAGGGTAGAGTCTGTGAACTACAGGTATAGATGTATTCTAGGCTCTAGATGTAGATATGTGGTACATGAAAATTTGGCTGATGTTACAAAGAAGTGTAGTTTGTCCTCAGGACAAGGTTACTTGCTTCTGTGTAACCAAGAGGTGATTGACTCTGCCTGGCTTGGAGACTCTATCACATCACAAGAGATCAAGTAAGGAGGGTAAGTCACAATGTCAAAGGAAGGGGTTCAAGACTGAGGGAGTAATGAGGTACTGTCAGAGTCCAGAGGACAGCTGATGAGAGAACAAAAAGTAGAAAAGTATAGTTGTCTGTGAAATGTGGAATTTTAGTTTATTCAAACCTTGGAATATGTATAAAAATGTGTTGTTGAAAGTCTATAAAATTCTGGATATTAGCAAGGGTTATTACACAGAGCAGGGCTTCTCAAATAGTTTAATGACAAAATACATACAAAAAAAGATCAGAGTTGGATGTCTTACATGGGTAAACAATTAAGTTTCCTCAATCGCAGTTTCTACACTAAGGCTTTGATACTGCACAAAAAACCTAGAAATTAGCCCCTAAGCTTAATTAAGATTGCTTTAAGCAAAGTGCAAAACACTTAGAAATTGATGGTCTAGGAGAGTCTGTGTTACATTCAGTTGGAGGAACTATCACAATAACTAGACACTGACAAAAAAAAAAGACTGATTGTTCTTAGATGTGGAATTACCACAGGGACTTGCTAATTGTGTGTGTGTGTGTGTGTGTGTGTGTGTGTGTGTGTGTGTGTGTTGGTCCATCTAAAGCTTCAATAGCTTCAGAAAAGTAAATGGAATAGCCCTCTAAATCAGAAGGCTTGAAGTTGTTAGTTTGTATACTCATTTTTTATGTTAGTTTTGTGATTCAGCCTGTCCAACTAAACACACTAAAGGCTGACTGAAACAAAATTTGTTATGTGATATTTACAAAAGTAAATGCATGGAAAAGAAATTTTGTTTATAGCTGAATTAGATGAAAAACCATTCTATAGAGAAGATGTATTATATTAAAGCAGTGGTTCTCAATTTTCCTAGAGCTGTGACCCTATTCTTTATGTTGTGGTGACCCCCCCCCAACCATAAAATTATTTCGTTACTGCTTCATAACTGTAATTTTGCTACTGTTATGAACTTTAATGTAAATATCTGACATGCAGGATATCTGATATGTGACCTCCGTGAAAGAGTCATTTAAACCCCCAAAGGGGTCTCTACCCACAGGTTGAGAACCACTGTATTAGATATAGGCCATTTGTGCTGCTGAGACTAAATATCTGTCCCAGACTAATTCCAGGTGTCATATCAGACTCTCAAGTCAGGAGAACTGGCTGAGTTTAATTTAAGAGCATCCAAAAACTAAAGATGAATGAGTTGGCAACCAGATCACAGAGGGAACAAAGAGAAAAGTTCCCTGAGGAACATGAAGTGAGGTAAGGGGGAATGGAAAATTGAGCAGCAGTCTCAAGCAGAGGTCACTGATGGGACTTGGAGGAGGGAGAGGGAGGAGCTGAGGGCTCACCCTTTTCTCCGCCCTCACAAACCCTCTATGACTCTCCCTGGCTCTGTGATGCATACCTGAGCCTACAGTGAGGCCCATACAATCTCAGAACTCAGATGCCTCAGGCAGCCATGTGATTCAGTCTATGGAGAACATCCTCTCTTTTCTGAATAGATATATTGAACCATGGTTGGACTTTGGATTGGCTTTTTTGGATACTGACCCCAATTATATCTTTCTGAGTGGCGTGGGGTTTATTCTTCTATACCTATGGTATTTGATATTGAAACCATTCTTACCACCACCTTGGAAAAGTCAGGACATCAAAAAGGTGAGGATGTATGGTGGACCCCAAGAGATATTCTTTATTGGTATGCTACAATACCAAATGAGTTACTTTAGGAGTCTGGCTGTCTACCAGAGACCTGCCTAAGATGGGACACTGGGGAGAGAAAAGAACACTGCTGTCCTAAGGCCTAAGTCCTGCCAGAGGAGGAATACAAGGGAGGACTAAAGTTTTCATTTGGATCTTCAGTCTACTACTCTGGGTATGGATAAAGGTTCTAGGGCAAAAAGGTACAAAACACTGATTCTTAGTCTCAAAGGATTAGTTCTAGAAGGTGGGTACTCTGGAGGAGAATAGCTTTTCCTGACACTCAATCCCAGGCTCCATTCTCATCCTACTATTCACCCAACTATCCTCCAAGTTGGGCTGGTTAGGAAAGCAGCGCTGACTGATTGGAGCCTCTGAGCAGAACCTGAAAGCTGAGCTTTGTCCCACAGGACAAAGGGGTCTCAAAGGGAGCACAGATGTTGCATCTGGCCTCAAATTTTTGACTGATAATCCCAAACGTGGATTTTACAGACAAAAATCTCCCTTTGATTTCCTAAAGAAGTGAAGACAAAACATCTGGTCACCTCTGAAAGTTAACTAAAAGAATGAGTAAATTTCATTAATTGAATAGATGTCATAATATTCTTGGTTTATGAAGTCTGGGTTTCTTCAGAAGAGAAACACCAGAAAAAAAGTATAGTACCTTGTTCATTTCTCTATGTCCACAGTGGCAGGGCACAAGTGGCAAGGACAAAGGAAAGAGGAGATCATTTAAAGGTAGGTTCCTATTCATTGGACATCTTCTTCCCAGTTTCTCATACTGTCCTAGGTCTGTGATCTGAGGAGGTAAAGTTCCCAGACACAGTCTCTCAGGAAATAGTCCTCAAAGGAGATACTCACAGGAAAACAGCATGAGAGACATGCTGGAGCCGATGCTTTGCTCTCCTATGGGCAGGAAGCTGCCAGGCACCAACTGGACAGTGGGTGCCACGCATGCAATGAGCACTGGACATGTCCAGGGAGGACTATGGGTGTTCAGGGGTGGGGTTCTTTGGTTGGGTTTTTTTTTTGGGGGGGGGTTTTGTTTGTTTGTTTTTGAGTCACAAGTTCCTGCCTCCTGATATCCACATTCTTGACACCTGGGTGCTCAGATACCTCTGAGGAAACTAAGACTTGTGTGCTTTACATGGTGGTTGTGAGCATCATCACATGAGACATGAAGGTACTTTTTACATGAAACCACATACATGTGAACCTTCTTAATGACAACTTGATCTTGTCTACTTGTTGTTGGTACTTTTAGGCTTTACTAGCCTAAGTATTTTCCTTAAAGGGACGCCTGTGTAATCATTATGTTTCTACCTTTCTTTCCTAAAACTAACACCTCTGCTTTCCCAGGTTGTAGAACTACCCAGAGACGAACACAGGAATGGAGGAAGCTTCTGTCTGTTGTGCAAAGGTGATTCTTTCCTCTTTTCCTGGGCCTCATTTTCCCTATGATCAAAACTTCATGGGTATTCTGTGCAGCTTGCTCTTGTCATGGGAGGGGTATTCAATGGGACAAATATACAACAGAGCATGGAGAGAGGCTACAGCATCTCTGAAAGCTGTGGGTAGCATAAAATGAATAGACATACAAGCTTTGGGTATCTCCATCACAGCTAGGTCCCATTTCAATGCTGGTCTTTACAACAGAATTGAAATTTCTATCTCCTGCAGCCCCCTAGGTGATCTGTATGATCCCTCCCACTTTCGGCAACTACTATGTCCAGATCCCTTCTGTGATGTGTGTAATGGAGCAACTGCTAAGATCAGTCGCCTGCTTTCTCAGGCCACCCTCGAAGATGGTGCTGCCTCTGTGTCCAGTATGGATTCCACTACAGTTTCTGTGACTGAGACCTCACTGACTCTGTCCCTTTCCCTCCCAGAAAATCCTCTAGGACATCCAATTTCGGACCCTCCATATGAGCCTTCTCTACATTCTTCCTCCATTATTTCACCTCACCAGAGTGCCCACTTAGAAGACACACTTTTTGCCTCACCACTGGGTGACTCTGTACTATCAGAATCTATTCCTCCTGTGAATGCTAAATTCTCTCTGGACCATGATTCTCTCCATCCATTTACCACTTTCCCTCTTCCACAACAACATGCCACTCAGGGAACAGAATTGCTTCCTCAACCATCAACCATTCTGTCTCTGGTGGGCAGCCCTAGGGAGCTGTTCACTATCCCAACAAACAAATGCATTTGCAATTCAAGGCATGCAATGTCAGAATTTACTCAGCAGCAGACTGATACTGACAACTCTTTCCAATTGGAGCCAGCACATTTGGTTAACCAAGAGCTTCTTGACCTCCATTCTTCTGAATCCTACTTATGGGGAAACATCACAACCTGCCTTACATTACCCAGAAACCTTCCCCTTTCCAGCCCTGATGCCATGGTACTACTTGAGAGGCAAGATGGAAAGATGTCTGATTCATTTAAAACTTTGGGGAAGACCCCAGATTCTGATCAGCAGAACTTGGCAGTTCCCCATCCTTTGGGGAGCTGCAAAGGTAAACTAGAGAGACTTCACATGTACCAGCAGTCCCCCCATCTCAGAACTTCTGAAGACCAGTTAGAGCCTCAACACATCCAGTTCTTCTGGAGCCTCTCCTCTCCACACAGCAAGTCCATGAACTCCATTGCTACTGTGTGGGCTGACAGTTCCCTGACCTCTGAGTGCTTCAACAGATTCTCAGATTCCCCAGTGCTTACCAACCACACACCTTTGTCCTTGCCTGAGAGTCAACCACAGAACTTGCCCCAAACTCTGTCCCCATCTCAGTCTCAGCCTGTCCCTCCAGCCAAGCCCCAGGCCCAGCTTCAACACTCAGTTCCTGTGCAGTCACCTTCTCATCTTTCCCAGCTTAGAATCTGTGGGGTGTATTTTCACAGACCCCAGGATAAGGTACAACCTCTTGATCCATCTGCAATCCACTGTCTGGAATACAACATCTTGAAAAAGGAACAGGAGAGGGTGTGGGGTTTACCTACCGTGGTCAAAAAATCCCAGGAAGAATTTTGTCCCCCACCTCCCAAATCCTCATTGGTCAAGCAGTCTTCCAAGATCCACGTTCCCAGGTCCATCTCTCTTGGAAATTTCCTCCTCACTAGTGAGCTCCGGAAGAAACTTGAGCACCACCTTCGAAAGAGGCTCATACTACAACGTTGGGGCCTGCCCAAGAGGGTCCATAAGTCTCTGTCATGGATGAGTCCTCGGGCAGAACTTCCAGAGTCATCCTCATCTACGAGCAACTACGGGCTTTCGTGGATCTCTTTCTTTAAGCAACAGGACAGCAAAAACCTACACAACATTGTATTGAATGAACCTGGAAGCTTCCCAGCAAGGCAATCAAGGGAGAAACTGTTAAAGGCAAGGAGAAATAGCCTAGAGACTGTTCAAAAACATCAGCTGTGGAGTAATACCAAGGGTGCTCTAGCTAATGGCCTGCAATCTGACTGTGAGACGAACCTACAATGCCACCCAGGCAGTCTGTCAGGCAAACCTTCAGGGACCTCTGAGGTAAGCCAGTGTCAGAAAAAACTTGAAACTGCCCTGCAAAAGCATTTGATCAGTCATCTCAATGAAACCAATGAGGGTCATATATCTGGCACTGTGTCCAGATTGGGGCATTGTCCTCTCCCTTATACCTTAGGTATAGGTGAGGAAGAACATGAGGCTCAAAGACAGTTACCCTCTGATAACAAAGATGGACATGTCAAAAGCACATATACAATGACAAAGTCTGTTCTGCATCAGGCATCCATTGGCTTAGACAACATCAGACTGAAAGAGTCAGAGGGCAATAGACATAGCCCAGATGTGCCCAGAATATCCACTGAGGCTGGCCCTGTGCCAGTGGGTAAGCAACTGGATTTCAGCAAAACAGCCCAGGAGCCTCAAGGAACAAAGATGAATGACGAAAACATATTTGTATCCAACAAGGTCAGTAACATAGTCAAGAGAGGGCAGCTCAGTGGTCTTCAACCACAACCTACCAAGATCTTGAACACCAGCCAGTGCAAGAGTGCCCAAGGGGCAGATGGGAATACAACAAAAGTACAAAGTACTCTGGTAGCTGGAAGGGCCCAGAAGGAAATATCAGGTTTCCAGGAAAGTCAGACATCTGACTGCAATAGTCAGGTATCTAGGGAGGAGAAATTTAAAGCAGAAAGCAGACTGCCCATTCAAGCTCTAGGGCCCCCAAATGACATGCTCCCTGCCTCAGAGAAATTCACTTACAAACCTTTACTCATGCATGACCAAAGCCCATCCAGTGGACCCATGAATGCTTCTCAGGTACAGTGGGTTCACTTGTCCACAACAGGGCTTAGTGTGGAACAGCAACAGGAGCCCTGGATGCATTCATATGTCTTAGACAAGTGCCAGAACAAGGACTTCCCTCCATCTGCCAAGAAAGCATACCCTCTGGCCTGCAAAACAGAAGAATTTGGTGCAGGTGATACTTCCATTGACCAAAATAAATGAATGGGAGACAGTGGCAGACAGGTCCATACAGTTCCAGAAATGTGTGGCTTTACAGAAGAAACTACTGTGTCAGAGGCATTGCCCATCCATGCCCCACAGTAGCCAGAGCCTCACAAATATTCCATCTGTAGTTGTAATCTTGGCCAGGTACCTTCAGTTGCTTCCCTTGGTTGTAGGCTCTGTGTGAGGAAGCTCATCTCAATTTTACAAGCAGAAAATACTTTTACTGAATTTCTATCAGAAAAAAAATTTCTCCCCTCCTCTGTATCCCATCCTTTATTGATAATACTGACTGCCCCCAATAAATGTTCTAATAAAGTGTGTTTGTGCTTTCTTCATGTGGCATGGCTTTCAGGTAACTCAGGGCTTGTGCTCAAAAAAAAGGACAAGTCAGGTTTGCTCTAATTTATTTTCTCTCTGGGCTTCTGAAATATGACTTGATTCCCTGACACTATTTTTGAAGAATGGGTGGGATATGTCCCTAAGAGAATTTTCACTCTCTGGTGGCTTGGGGAGAAGCTCTGCTTCCTATCTCTTAGCTTAGCCTTATTTCCAATATATGGCATCCCACACTGTCTCCTTCATTGACTTTCATATCCTTGAGATATGAGGTTTCCTTACTAGGTTTTGTCAACCTACAAAGGAAAAGTACATTTGTGAGATTTTTAGGATGATTTAGTCATTTTATTGTTTAGAATTTCATACCACATACTTTGATCATTTTCACCCTCACCCCCTCCCTAATTCCTCTGATGCATCTCTTGAAGCTTTGAGGGGAAGAGGCGATGAGACCATAACACAGCATGGCAGCTTAACTCTGACCAAGAAGAGAGCTAAAGGGGAGAGTGGCCTTATTTCTCCAGGCTTGGGATATGATCTTTTTAGCATAATCAGCATCTTAAAGGGATAGACCCTTTATCTAATACCTTTTAGAATGCCTACCCTATGCACCAACAAAAATCCCAACAATAATATAGCTGAAACAGTAATGAATCTTTTTGTCTTACTGCCCTACTTAGCTTGTTTATATAGCTTAAATCTTATTTTGAAAGTTCTTTTGTTATAACCAAAAGCTGAAAATCACATTCAATGAAATTTGTATAAAGTATCACAATGAATTTCCATCTTTTTCTTATTTTTCTAACTGGTCTGTTTGCTTAACTGTTTTGGCCCTGATTCATATAGGGACATTACCTATATCTTTTAGGCTACATAAATTACAAGTATCAACTTCATTTATTTTATTCATGATTGTGTCATATTTAGATGTGTCTTAATGTTTTAAGAAAACAATTACATATGTATATATCTCCTCAAGCTACAGTATTAGACTGCCCCCACATTATTCTAAGGCCTATCTTGTCCTTTACCTCAAGAGTTTCATTCCCTAACTAGAAAGGTAAAGTGCCCCAGTCCTTTGGGAAATATATATCCTTTATCCCTGATCCTAGAACAGTAAGTGAAATGTCTCAGGGGCAAATTTATAAGTGACTAAGCCAGGTAGGCATTCTTGGGAGTAGACTCATATTAATGTAGCTTCAAAATACCTTATTTTTGGCTAAAATTTTATGGTGCAGACTGGACATACCCAGAGGAATTTCTGTTTACCACTTTAATCATTTATGTGTTCTGAGACTTTGAGCTAAATGTGGCACCCAAAATGTGTCTATAATAGTATATACATATAATGACCTTAAGCTCGTCATGCTTAAGAATTGGCCTGTCCACATGTACATATAGCCCCTCATAAAATCCTCATGCTTCCTTTGTTTAGGGGAAAACATTGTTTTGGAAATTTTGAAATATGTCTATGCTGTACTCACTTGCTGCAGACAGTTTTGTACTACTCCTTGATATCATAGCTATGCTTAATTTGGCTTTTCATTCACTAAGTTGTGAACTCAGTTGCATTTGGTTACATTCCCAGCACTATCTGCTCCAGAATGGAAAGCAAAGCCTCTCTCTGAAGTCAGCTCATTTCTTTTTACTCCAAAGCACGACTGGACTTTAGTTTGGCAGTATGAACAGTAACCATAGCATCATCATGGAGGGCAGGGCAAATCGTAGATCTTTCTGATCCTCCTCTCTGGTGACATCCTTGTATCTGGCAAGTCCAACCTCAGGCTCACTGATCCTATACTACAATATCTCCCCAAGTAGATGTCTGATGCTCATTCTCAGTACAGGCCAGATTAAGGCTTTACTAGATATCGGAGGCTTAGGCAGCAGCCATGTAGGCACAATCTGTGACAAAGGGAGGTGTTCAAGCCCTCTCAAGAGGTCTCTGGAGTTTGATTCCTGTTCCACTACTTACTGCTGATACCCTTTTTGTGTAGTTAATCAGTGCTAATAGAGCCCAGTTTACTTTCACAAAGATATGAATAGTGAGTACTTCAGATGCCATCAAGTAATAGATCAATTAGGCTGAGTTAGAGCTGAGTTTTGGCTGTGTTCTTTTTAGTAGGGTACTTATAGATTGAGATCCATGGTTTAGACTATAAGAACATTGAGTGGTTTGAATAAGATGGCCCCCTTAGGCTCATATTTTGGAATGCTTAGTCACCAGAGAATGGAACTCTGAAAGGATTAGAATGATTAGGACATGTGGCTTTGTTGGAAAAAGTGTGTCACTGGTGTTTGACTTTGAGGTTTCAAAAGTCCATGCCAAGCCCAATGACACTCAGGTTTCTAGAGTCCAGCTAGTCTGAGGGGCTGTCGTGGTAACTGTAGGGCCAATGAAGGAACTCATAATCCATACTGAGCCACCTGAACTTCCCTTACTAAAGAATATGTATGGTCCACACTACTGACAGGCTAATTCCTCTCCAGACTTTAGAGCCCTCAATGAAGAAGAGAGCTTGCTAACTGGCATCTCAGAGTCCTACGAACTTTGCTGCAAGACCCCATAACCAAGCTTGTCACTAAGTGAAGTGTTTGAGTTCTTAATTCCATAGATCTTGAAGCAGCAAGGTCCAATATGAATATAGATGTACAACTGGCTGTAGAGGTATCTTAGAAGCGCAGTTGTGGCCAGATAGTCTGCCAAAAAAGTTTCTTCCAAGAACTAAGAAGACATTTTCTTGTGTGTGTGCAGGTAAGGGGGGTTAAGGCATGCTTTTATGCATCTCAGGCTCATTTGGAATTTATTATAAAGCTGAGAATGGTCTTGAAAATCGGATCCTCTTGCTTCTACCTCTTAAGTCCTGGGATAACAGGTGTTTGTCATCATACATTGTTTATGCAGTATTAGGGATTGAACTTGGATTCTTTCATGATAGACAAGCACTCTATAGACCATATCCTGGGGCAGAGGCTGTATGCAGTATACTTTCTTGAATGTTCATAAGATCCTTTTGTGATGGAAGCCCAGTTGCACATGCAGCAAAAGATTGAAAACAAGAACACTGCTGCTAGTAAACAAAAGTCCCTGTACCAGCAGCGAGAGTCCAGGAAGTTCAGATAACACCAAGATAAGAAAGGATTTATTTTAAATCTCATGAGTGGTGTCTGGTTCCTGTGGACCTGGGATAAGCAGGAGCTCTCCTCTTTATTGAGGGTTCTAAAGGCTGGGATGGGCAGCATTGTGAGGCCTCTTAACTCTTTCTGGCCACATAAATACTCTGTGCCTGGTACAATTGCCTAAAGAATGGGCCCACAAGACCATTTTTTGTTTTAAATTTTCCTAGATTACTAAGTCCCGAGTCAACTAAACAACAAGGTTACAACAAGTTCTGACCACTGAAGTGTGGACAGAGATAGGTATGGCCTGGGCTTCAGACATCAGGGACCAGGTTTGTGGGAAGAGTGGGGTCTCTGGGAGTAGGTGAGGGTGATGCTGAGTATTCATCTAGGAGTAGAGATTTGAGCACTGTTGGTTTAATGTTTAGTTTTCATACAGCCACCAGAACAGCTTCTGTCTGCTTCTGACTAATGTTCTAGTCCCCCACATCCATTGAGGCTTCTAGCCACAAGTCACATGTCTATCCCTTTGACTTGATCCTAGCACAGCACCCCACAAAATCACTTCAAACAGTCTCTCAGGTTCTCTGTGCATTGGCTTTTCCTCCTTAAAATCCCAGGAGTGCTGCTGCCCTACTTCAGGAAGAGGCCTTTGCTCCCTTTAACTTGAAGGACAGATGTAAAGTTCTATTTTCCCGGAAGGATTTGGCATTCCCCAAGGCATGGACAATCTACAAGGCCAGAGAGATGTCACTCTCTAACCAGAATGAATCCTGACTCCTTAGTATCCCTGTAGTGGGCATGCCCCCATTTGCCTTCCCAATTAGGCATGCCCTAATTTCCTTGCCTTTTCCTCAAGGAGAGTTTCCTTGCGATGCTCCGATGCTCCATTTCCTCCCTTTTGAGGTCTGATGGCTAACTCCAGGATAAGTCTGATCACTGAGGGATATGGGAAACCTACAAGGGTGGTGAAATAAGAGTTGAAGAAGGATGAAGCTTTATTGCTTGGCTTTCCTGGGCTTTTTGTGTAGTGGCAGTGAATGGGCAGATATGCTGAGGAAAAGGTGCAGATGGTAAACTAAAGAGTGGAGACTATAGCTTAGACAAGCCTGAGCCAAGAATAACCAAAGGCCTGGTGCTCACCCTGGGGCCTGGTCTTGAGCCTCAGGGATAAATAGTAGCAGGAACCAGACTTGTGCAGCTATGAGGATGCTGCAGGGCTGTGGGGAGCCAGCAGCTCTCAGAGGCCTGGGTTGAAGTTCTGTGTGAGGAGACACAGATTCAGATTCTGGAAGTGGAGTGAGTCCCTTGACTTGGCTGATCCAGTCAGTGAAGTAGGTGACCCTGGTGAAGACGCTGGGGTAAATAGGATGCCGGCAATCCAGGCCCCAACTGGCCAGTCCTACCAGGACCCATGCACTGGTTTGGTAGCAGATGAGGGGGCCCCCAGAATCACCCTGAGGAGAGAGAGAGTAGTTAGTGTGAGATCTACTTAGAACCAGAAATACCAATTGCATGTTAGGACCCTACATAGACAAGATGGATGAGGACAGGTATCAAGCTATAAACATATGAACCTTTCCCTTTGTTTGCCATGCCTGATGTCTAAAAGGGAAAGTTTAGGGACTTGTAAGCAAGCTGGTTCTGCTAATTTATGTGTAGATCCTGGCTCTGTAAACCTTGAGCTGCTGTGATATATCCAGTCAACTCTACTGCCTTTAGTAATGTTGGCCTGGACTATTTTCTCAACCTATGAACGGGAACTCCTGAAAAAATATGCCTATCCCCTGGCTGGGTGAAGACAGCTCATATTACCAGGCAATAGGCAGGGGTCTTCAGGACACTGCTGAGAGTTACTAGAGATGTGAAATGTCTTTAGGAAAACCCCATGGGAAATCCATTCTATAATGGTGACAATGTCAGCTCAGAAGGCTGAAGCCTGCAGAGATGGGGAAGGCATTGGAATCCAAACATCTGGGCCCTGGTTGTGCTCCACTTCAGACCAATCATTTTCCTTCTCTGGGACAGTTTCCCCAGACAATCCATTATGTCCAATAGTGAACTTACTCCTATGCCGTATAAAGAGTTCTCATAAGAAATTGACAACCTAACAACAAACTGAGAAACTTAAATGAAACATTACAGAAGACAGGATATGACAATGAACATGCAAAATATATTTAGTGGCAAGAAAGGGAGATGGGTACCAGAAACATGCTAAGTCATCACTGGAAGTATTACTAAACTGTTTACTTAGAAATTACATATTTGTATTGTTGTTATGCCTAAATAAAAAGTATAAAATATGCAACAAAACTTGATGTTAGGATTTGCTAAAGGAGCAGCTATCCTCAAGGAGACTATTGAGGCAATGAACCCAAGGAAAACAAGTAGAGGTAATAAAACAGGAAGTGTGGGGGTCTCCACAAAGACTAAAGGACAATACAGCCACTCCTAGAGGAACTGAGATAAAGAGAACAGGCATGGGGAAAACACAGGACAGCCTTACTCACCCGGCAGATGGACTTTCCTGTGGAGAGGCCCCCTGCACACAGCATTTCCTCATGCACATAGCCCCTGCTTTGGCCTGGTCTTTGCCCATATAAGGCATTACAAAGTTCATTCTCAATAATTCCCACTTCACCTTCCTGCAGTGAGAAGGGTGGTAACAGTTTTGCTGTGAAAATAAAGAGGAAGTCAGTGATGGACACTGTGGCTTAGTTGGGAAAGACTGATGCTCACCATAGGACAGCTGAGTGTCAAATTCTGTTTCCATCTTTCTACTTCTCATGAACTTCTCTCCTCTTTCTCAGAAACTCCCACTTACCATCTTCACCTCTCACACAGCAACAGATCACATATCTACTGTGTAAAGAGGCAAAACCCACTAACACAATGTGCCCAATGTTGTTCAGCAACATTTATCACTAACCTTTATCCTATGTCTTCATCTGCCCATTCACTTATATACTCACTTATTTTTTCATTACTTTCATCAATCTATCCATTTCCCACATCCACCCTTCCACCCATCTACTCTTTCATTAGTGTCTCTATCCATCCTTCCTCCTCATACCTACTATCATTTCTATCCACAACACCCAGGTACCATCTTCCTTCCTTCCTTCCTTCCTTCCTTCCTTCCTTCCTTCCTTCCTTCCTTCCTTCCTTTCTTGCTTTCTTCTTTCCTCCCTTCCTCTCCCTGATTCACTCAACTCCACCTCACTCACCTATCCACTGACCATATCACCAATATCTTTGTGCTAGTTAAACTAATACAAAGGACCATTTTTTAGTTGGGAAACCAAAAAAAAAATCAATTAACTCATTGGTGTTAAAGAAATAACACAGGTAGAGGTGACAGTACAGATTGTCTACTTTAGCTCACATAATTAAGTAAAATGCAGGTGGGTGCTGTGAATGCTTGATTGATAAATAAAACTCTGATTGGCCAGTAGCCAGGCAGGAAGAATAGGGTAGGTGGGACAAGGAGGAGAATTCTGGGAGGTGGAAGGCTGAGGTAGAGAGACACTGCCAGCTGCCACCATGGCAAGGGAGATGTAAGGTACCAGTAAGCCATGAGCCACGTGGCAACTTATAGACTAATAGAATGGGTTAATTTAAGATATAAGAACAGCTAACAAGTAGCCTGCCATGGCCATACAGTTTGTAAATAATATAAGTCTCTGTGTGTTTACTTGTTTGGGTCTGGCCATGGGCCAGGCAAGACCAGGAAAACTATAGCAACAGGTGGGAGACTGAAAAATAAGTTGAAACCAATCATACCAAGACTAGAGAGGAGAGTAAAGTGCATAGGAAAAAAAGGGGTCCTGGGGTGGAAATGATCTCAACATCTTCAAGGAGAGGTAAGGAGGCTGGGGTTGAGTATATTAGGGAAGCAGTAAGTGATGAAGCAGAAATGGATCAGGGTGCTATCATCACAGAAGATCTTGACAGGGATTTATTTTAATTTTATTTAAAGCACAAGTGAGATGGTGGTGGAGGGTTCTGAAAAGGAAAATGACATGACTATGTTTTAAAGTAATGCTGACAGCCACGTGGAGATTTATGTAGAAGCACACAAGAATAAAAGTAGAGGACCATTTTAGAAACTACAGTCAACAAATGGGAGTTAATTATGCCAGAGTATGTAGCAGCAGCACTGGGGAGTATACATCAGTTACTAGACTGGTATAGTAAAGCAAAATGTAGGCTCAGCTTTCAAAAATGTGTGCATTTGGGGGGGGATGGGGAAAGCTCCTCAGGAAGACATGTTCTTCCCCAAACACCTAAAGTACTTCTTTTGAGAAGAAACGTGCCAAATCTACATTGTTTTTCATTTACATTATTCCATAAACATATTTCCCAAGTCATAATCCTTTAATAAATACTTCTGGTGATGACTCTGCATACATTTATCTACTTTCAATCTAAAATAATAAAAACAAGGGGTTCTTAGTGGCTCACTGGTAGAGCCTGCTCTAAGTATGTGCAAGGCACTGGGACCAATCCCCAATACCAAAAACAAACAAGCAAATAAAACCAAAAGGATTTCTCCATTATATAGTTCACCTGGCAAGACTGTAAAAACAGGATAAAAAACAGTTGAGATTAAGTGAGATTAAACACTCAGAAGCGGCAACAGTTCTCAATCATGCATCCTCAATGGTCTCAAATAACATGTGACTTTCTTTCCACTTTACTCATGTACTATACTTTGGATATTGAGTGTTCAAGCCAGTGTGTTTGAGGTCTTTTCCTCAGCCTGTGACACTATTGGTAATAGAATATCCTATTACTAAGAGGTAGAGCCTAGTGGAAGGAAGTTAAGTCATTGGACATGTGTATCTGTTAAAAAGATACTAGTATAATGGCCTCTCCCCTTCCTCTTTATTTGCTTCCTGGCCACCATAAAGTATGTATCATCGTTCTGCCACACATTTCCTCACCACAATGTGCTGCTTCACCAAAACAACAAGGCCAAGTGATCATGGACTGAAAGCTCTGATACTGTAAGCTAAAATAAACCTTACCTTTTAAAACTGATTACCTCAAGTTTTGGAAACCTGATTAACATGGAATAGACTATCCTCCACACGACCTTTATTTAATCAAGTCACCTCAGATCAATGACTGATTAAAATATTAGAATAAAAAGACCAGCTGGGCAGTAGTGTCGCACGCCTATAATCCCAGCACTTGGGAGGCAGAGGCAGGAGGATCTTTGTGAGTTCAAGACCAGCCTGGTCTACAGAGCGAGATCCAGGAAAGGCACAAAGCTACACAGAGAAACCCTGTCTCAAAAATAAATAAATAAATAAATAAATAAATAAATAAATAAATAAATACTAAAAAGACCATTAATATTCAAAGAGCCCAGATTCTTGATGGCAAATGTCAACAGTTCTCCACCTTTAGAACCTGGGCTGCAGGGAAGTTTGCAGCTACGGATTCTCATACTTTCAGAGTTAGAAGGACTCTATAATGGCCTTCTTATGTCATGGGCCATGGAGGTGAGGTACGGAGGGCAACATCCAGTGACTTCAGAAACCTTCCTTCCTCCCCATGCACCTCTTGTCTTCCTTCTCTCCCTTCCCTTACTCCCTCTCCAACTTCTCTTTCCCTTACTGTCTTCAGAAAGCATTCCCCATCCAGTTATCCAACAGGAAGTGTAGTTGAGGAGCTGTGTGTCTTTAGGTGGGAGGCAGGCAGGTACAACGTAGGATGTGAAGTTCACGGGCAGACACAGCTGCAGCATTGCAATGTCACTCCCAAAGGAATGAAACTTCTCAAAGTCTGGGTGTTTGATGATACGGTTCACAGACATCTTCTGAGTGTGCTGTGTTCTCTGGTACAGCTGAGTATTTCCCAACAGAACCTGATAGTCCCCTGGGGCCTGGGATTTGCTGAAAGATAAAGGATTCCATCATCACCATCATCTCTGAGTGGGAGGATAGTCCTGTCTTCTGAACCATCATTTGTCACTGGTCACTGTGCCCTGATTCCATGCAGCTTGGTCTCTCCCTTTCTGACAGTCAAGTGTTGGGGTAGTTTGAATGAGAATGACCTCCATGGGTTCATATATTTAAATGTTTGGTCCCTAATTGGTAAAACTGTTTGGGAAGTATTAAAAGACGTGGCCTTGTTGGAGGAAGTGTATCACTGGGGGTGGGCTTTGAGGTTTCAAAAGCCCAAGTAAATTCTTAATTGCACCTCCCTCTCTACCTTGTGCATGAACATCAGCTCTCAGCTACTGCTCTAATGCCATACCTGCCTGCCTGCTGCCATGCTCCCTGCCATGATGATCATGGACTCTTATCTCCTAGAACAGTGAGTCTCAATAAATATTTTCTTTTATAAATTGCTTTGAACATGGTGTCTCATCATGGCAATAGAAATGTAACTCAGACAGAAGTTGATACCAGGGAATGGGCTATTGCTGTCACAGGCCTGACAAAGCTGGGTTTGTTGTTGTTTGTGAGAAATCCATTAGATTTTTGGAGTTTGGACTAGGAAAGCAGTTGAACACTTTAAGCAGGACTTAACTGGCCATCCTAGCAGGACCTTGGAAAACGATAGTGTTGATAGCAATGTGGACTGTGGAGGCACAGCTCAAGAGGTTTCAGAGTGGAACAATATTAGCAATTGAACTATAGACCATTCTTCTGTATTTTGGCAAAGAATGTGTCTACTTTTTGCACTTGTCTTAAGAATCTTCTTGAAGCTAATTTCATTGACAGAGGAGAGTTCAAGACAACCTAATACTGACTTGTTCACTTGGTGTTCACTAGTGATCACCCTTATGCAGATCTACAAAAAAAAAAAAGAGCAAGCATGGAAAAAAGAAATACAAAATGTACAGTTTGAGGGAAAAAAAAAAGAACACCAAGAAATTTAATGTTGGAGACTTGGTTTGTGCTGAAGAGATAAGGAGAATGAGGGGAGGGTGGTAAAGGGAATGGTGTCCTCAGGGTAAGACCTCACCCAGCTATTCCTGCAAATAGCTTATGAAAAGAAAAGGCCTAAGGAATTACTTGCTCCTAAAGAGCAACAATAAATTAAAGCTTATGCAAATTCAGTTCAAGAAGGGAGTCAGGTTCCATCCGAAGTAGGCAGCAGAATTTGGTGACATCAGCTATGTGGTTCTGGCTTTAGAGTCATGGAGGACACATGAGTAAAAGGGTTGTGGGATCTTTCTCTATTGTTAAGAAAAGCTGCTGAGGCCAGGCATGTGGCAGGGGAATCCGTGCCTGAAACCCAGAGAGGCCATTATGTGAAGCTGTGAAGGTAAAGCCTGAGTTGTCCTGGAGACCTCAGGATATTGGAGATGCCAGAGCTGCAGCTGTGGGATAACAGTCAAAGAGAGCTGAATTCAGGAAGTTGAACCAATCCAAAAGAGAAAATTTATGTTGTAGTCAGAAAAGCTGGAAGGATAGATCCATCTGTGTCCTTTGACATTGGACATAGAGCTTCATGATTTGGAGTTTACCCTGCTGGGTTTCAGTCTTGCATTGGTCCAGTATTTCCTCACTGTAGCCCTGTTCCTTCCTTTTTGAATGGTAATGTATATTGGAATACTACTGTATGTTAGAAGAATGTAATACGTTTTTTTATCTTACAGGTTACAAGTAAGAAATTACTGTGAATCTCAGAAGAGACTTTGGACTTTGAAATGGTGTTGAGACTGAAAGACTTGGAGATTTCTGAAGTTGAACTAAATGCATTTTGTGTTATGATATGGCCACAAGCCTAAGGGGGCCAGGGAATAAAATGCTGTAGTTTAAATGAGAATGACCCCCATAGGCTCATATATTTGAATGTTGGATCCCTAGTTGGTGGAACTGTTTGGGAAGAATTAGGAGATGTGGTCTTGATGGAGGATATGTGTCACTGAGGGGTGAACTTTGAGATTTCAAAAATCCAATCCATTACTAGTTATCTCTCTCTCCACTTTGTACATGTGGATTGATATTTAAGTTTTCAGCTACTGCTCCAGCACCATGCCTGCCTGCCTGCTGCCATGCTCCCTGCCATAATAGTCATGAACTCTAACCCTCTGAAACTGTGAGCCCCAATAAACATTTTCTTTTATAGGTTGCCTTGGTCATAGTGTCTCATCATGGCAATAGAAAAGTAACTAAATAGGAGCCTTTTTTCTGTAGGCTGATGGATATTCTATTCAAACCTCATGACACAGTATTCCCCATTATATTTTAGAATTGAATGAACAAAAAATTTCAGCATTGGAAGGGTCCCTAATAGAGTCCTCAAATCAAACTTTTAAATTTTTACTTAAGAAAAACTATGGCTGAATCCTATTTTTATGATTTAAATCTTACTCCAAAGCCAATAGCTAAAGGCATAGTCATCAGCCTGTGGTGCTATCCAGAAAGGGTGGAACATTTAGAAGGTGAGGCCTAGTGAAAAGAAGCTATGGTATTAGGAGAAGGTGCTTGAAGACCCCCCACTTCTTTTCATTATCTTTATTTTCTAGCTACCATGAGGTGATCAGGACTCACCCACATATGTTCTTGCTATGATTATCATAGATTCAAAGAAATAGAACAACTAATTTTGAACTGAAACCATGAGCCAAGATAATCTTTCTCATTTTTGTTCATTTTCTGAATTATTTGGTCACAGTGATGGAAATCTAACATATTTTCCTGCCCCCTTACCAAAGATTGCTTCTCCACTTGGTGCTAAGCACTCATAAAGGACTTGTTAAATACACACATGAGTACATCAAAAGGAAGCTTTCCTTGTTCCTGAATAGGACTGAGTAAACAGCTTGTGTATACAGCTTTGTTCCCACAGCTTCCACACTAGGAGGGTCCTCGCCAACTCATTTCCTCCCTTCTGGTAGCCCCTGCAGGTCCTTTGCCTTCCTCCAAGATTGCAGCATCTTTATAGACTTATGTTCCTCAGAGCTGCCTTCCTCACACACTTTGCCATGTCTTACCTGCATCATACTGATTGAAGCTTGTTCCTTCTGAGGCAAAAGAACCTTTTACTTAGGGTCTCCTACATTCTGTTCCCTAAAGGATCTCAGGTGAATGAAGCACAAAATAGGTGCCAACAGGATTAAGCTAGAGTCTCAAAGCCAAAAAGCAAAGTTTCAATTCCCTGATCTGGACTGTTTAGCACCCATTCCCTCTGGGTCCCTCCATTTCTGATCAAAAGCTAGGCCCTCTTTCTGGCTCCAGAGAGCCAGAGGAGTTAGACGCCTGGCTGTCTATCATTTGTTCAGGTTGGGGGGCCTGCACTTCCCATCCGTAAAGCTTGATATGGCATAAGTATGACCACAGTTTTTCCCAGGACTTAGTTTTACAAAAGTAGGAAATTAACTGGCTTCTAGTTATATGTGGTCTTTGCCTAGATTCTGGCTCACAGGAGAGTAAGGGACAATAAAATAAGATGAGGTCTGCAGGTAGACAACAAAGCATGGCCAATCCTCTTGGGAAACATCTGCATTAGTTGGCAGACACAGAGGGGGAGCATACGGATCCCTACAGGAGCTGAGAATTAAAGATAATGAGGACCAGGACAAATCAAGGAAGTTTTGATGACATCTGGGGCTAATCCAGGCAGAGAGGATTGTGGGTCAAGGAAGGACAAATTGTCTTTGGTGAAAATAGACCGCCCCAGAGAGAAGCCCAGAGGAGAAAGGCATGTTATCTCTAACTTCCTTCCTCCTCTCATCCTGCATCTTTCTCACCACCTAGACCCTCTCTGGGGGCTCCAGATAAGGCAAACTCACTTTAGAAAGCAGTGGGCTGTGGAAACCAGCCAATGGGAATCAATGAGGACAGCTCCACAGAGATGCAAGCCCCGGTACAGCAGGCTGGCCTGCCATGGCCACTGGCCAGCAGATGTATCCTGGCCACCGAACACCTTTCCAACCATCTTCGGCTTCCCACACACTGAGGAGACACCCCCATGCAATCTGTTAGAGACACAATTCCTGAGAGGCAAAATAACACCCTAAGGAAGCTCTTCCACTTCACAGATTGGAAGATCATGGCAAAAGACAAGTGCAAGTAACTTCGGGCCACCCTCGTCTCTGCTTTCACTGACCACCACCTTGGACATGAAAAGCTCCACAGACAGTTCAGTTGGAGCAGAAGTCTGGGAAAATGGGATGGAGCAAATAAAATGCTAGCCACAGCAGCCTATCCTTAAGTGGGTCTGCCAAGCAGGTAAACCAAAGAGAGGCTACATGACTTAATTTTCTCAAATAACACAGCTCTGTGCTTATTTTTCAAATAATAGAACTAGAAGTCTCATAGGTTACTGATATTAGTTGCTCAAGGTCATGGCTTCTCGGTGACTGTCCCAACTTCAGTCTGCCCAGTATCCCAGGGAAAAAGAATTACTGGCAGGACTCTGTGGTGCTTATGAAGGACCTGGGACAAGTTGCTTTACATATCTAAAAGGAGACTGGGTGAGGCCAGTAATGACAACTTTGTTTCTATGATTCATCTGGGAGCAGATTACTGGTCCCAGATCTTGATAGGCTATCTTTATCTTCTCCTAGGAATCAACACCCCAAGCCGCGGGGAGCTTCATCCCCTTTGTCCCCACTTCTAGTAATCCCGTGCTTTCTATCAATGGGTCATCCCTGGACACCATTTTGCTCCCATGGCACCACACAGGGAACTAGGGTACAAAGAGTGAGTCCCAGAGGGGAACCTAAACCCCCGTGGTTCATATTTTCTTTGGTACCACCTGGTTCCAAGGGGAAGGCAAAAGAGGATCACTACTTCCGGTGCCTTACCTGGTCTTTACAGCCTCCACCCATCACCCACCCATTGGCTTTCAAACGGACCTTCTGCTCCGCTCACAGAATCCTGGTGCCTGAGGGCCGACGGTTTCCAGCCTTGCTGTGGCTCCGGTCTCCTTGGTGCTACCCCAGGAACCTTTGAGGGACTAGGGACACCAGGCTTCAGGACAGGGCCAGCCTTGGAGCTCAGGGGCAGCAGTAACAGCAGGGACCAGAGAAGGGGACTGGGCCCACAGGCGATCCTCACCGCCCTAGTGCCCATCCCAAATGGGCAGATGCCAGAACCTGTAGGGTAGTTGGCCCTGACCTGAGCCTGACCCCGCTCTGACCCCGGCCTGACCCCTGCAAGGACAGTTCTTGACCTTGCCTTGAGACAGACCTCCAAGCCCTGCCCCATTCAGCTTTCCTGTCTGCTGTCACCACCCAATCTGGACTCTCCAAGACCACAGTGACCCTAGCTCTAATTCCCAGCTTCTAACCCATGTGTACCAGCAACAGTGCAATGGAAAGTTCCTGCACATCGATGATCAAAACACAGGGAGTCCAACCACAGAAATAGGAAATGATTGAAAAGGAAATTCAGGCTGAGGATGTGTCTCAGAAATAGAAGTAGGGAGATGAGGGGGAAACTGGTGGGTTCACTAGGACTTCCCTATAAACCCCATACACACAGAGAAAGTTAATTCGTGGAAGAAGGAGAAACTAAAAAGATCCACACATAGGGAAAAATGTAATTAGCTGTCAGGAAAATAAAATATGTAAAGTATCATTTCTAGCCATCAAATTGCAAGCATGTAATGAGACATAGTTTCCCAGTCTTTTGTTAATCAGCAATTTTTTTTTTCTTTACAGTGGTGGTAGGCATCTGAATCTCAAAGACATACCCCCTTCTCATCCTTCATGTGATCTGAACTTATGTGAGAACCTGCCATTTCACATTTATTCATATCAGTCTTCATCACTCAGACAAAAACTTCAGACTATAGGTACTTCTATTTACCACTGTTCTAGGGAGAGAGGGATATATTGTAAATAAATTGGCTGAGGACCTTAATGTAGATCTGACCACTATCAGTCAGATCCTAGAGACTTCCTGTCAAGATCTCTAAATTGAACTGTAGACATTCTCCTGACCCTGTGCTGACCTCTGGCCTGGGCCAAGTAGGCAGTTTGCTGCGACATTCAGGCAGTAGACCATGGAGAGGCCTATCCAGCAGAGCTTGATACCTAGAAGTCTATGTAGAGTGGCAGTGGGGGACAGGTGTGTTCAGTATGCTTTGATTCTTAACATTGTATGTGGGACAGCAGTTTGAATAACTTTTAGCAAGGCCTGAATAATAGTAGTATGTTTTTGGTGGTGTGAGGAAGAAGTATCCTACATGGTCTGATCCCTAAATTTTATTTATTTATTTTTTTTGAGACAGGGTTTCTCTGTGTAGCTTTGTAGCCTTTCCTGGAACTCACTCTGTAGCTCAGGCTGGCCTCAAACTCAGAGATCTGCCTGCCTCTGCCTCCTGAGTGCTGGGATTAAAGGTGTGTGCCACCACTGCCCAGCTTCCTGATCCCTAAATTTAAGTTTGGTGGTAGATGTACATGAGGGCCTGAATCCAGTGTTTTACCTGTGCCGACTGGGTATCCAGAAGGGCCTGATCCCTAGCAGTGTATGTGACCCACTGCTACATGTAATCCTAAATAAACTGCTCAGCATCACTCCTGCTGCAGCTAGCTCCCCTTGGTCACTCTAATACACACTGAAAGTAGTTAGGCCATCGATTTTGAATTCCCCTGAATGCCCCATATAGATAGCTTTGGTTGTCAATTTGACTATATCTGGAACCAAGTAAGACCCAATCTGCCGAGCACTCCTGTGAGGGTTTTTTTTTTCTTTTCTTTTCTTTCTTTCTGTCTTTTTTTTCTTTGAGATGGGGTTTCTCTGGATAGCCCTAGGCATCCTGAAACTTGGTCTGTAGACCAGGATGACTTTGAAATCAGAGATCCATCTGCCTCTGCCTCCCTAGTGCTGGGATTAAAGGCATGTACCACATGCCCAGCATGTGAGGGTTTTTCTTGGATTATCTGAGGCAGGAAGATCCACCCTAAATTTGGGCCCATCTTCTGGTGGCAGCTCATATAAAAGGACATGGAAGAAGGAATCTTTGTTTTTTGCTCGTTTTCCCTCATTCTTGCCAGCAAGTTCATCTATCCTGTTACTGCCATCAGAATTAAATCCAGCATCTTCAGGATTCCAACATAGATTGAAGATCAGCAGCTCTCCAAGAATACTCTGGGACTTTAGCACCAGATGAGGACTACTGAGACATCCAGCCTCAAGAACTGAACAACAACCAGATTTTTAGCCTCGCCATTGCAAGACAGCCATTGTTGGAGCACTCAGACCACATCCTGTAAGCCAGTCTAATAAATCCTTTTCTCATTATGCACATACACACGATAATACAGAGTCCATCCAGGGAAGAAGATCAGTGCTCTGCTCAGCCATCATCAGGGAAGCTTCCTCCTGCAGCAGATGGGAACAAATACAGGGACCCAAAGCCAAACATCATTCACAGAGTAAGAGACCATGGAATGCTCAACCCTAAATGGGAGGTCTCAATTATATCCCTCCCCTTGGAGCTCAGGGAACCTCACAGAAGAGGAGTAAATAGTGTAAGAGCTGGAGGACACCAAGAAGACAAGGACCTCTCTGTCAACATGATTGATGCACGTATGAATTCACAGAGACTGAGGAAACATGCAAAAGGCCTGCATGGGTCTGCACCAGTTGGGGTCTTAGAGCTGAAAGAGGTAGATTCATTCCCCCATTCCTAACCCAAAAGCTATCTCCAGTTGATGACCACTTGAAAATGAAAATTTAGTTTCCTCCAAGGAAGTCTCACTGGGAAAATAAACTACTCTTAAGGGTAGACTGCATGTCCAGCCGTATATGGCCAACAGAAAATGTACTCAATGGCGTCTTTGGAGGATTCTCGTTTCATAATTTCATGTCAGGGCTTTTCCTTTACTTTTTTTTTTTTTTTTTTTTTTGGTTTTTTCGAGACAGGGTTTCTCTGCGTAGTTTTGCTCCTTTCCTGGAGCTCACTTGGTAGCCCAGGCTGGCCTTGAACTCACATTGATCCGCCTGGCTCTGCCTCCCGAGTGCTGGGATTAAAGGCGTGCGCCACCACCGCCCGGCTATCCTTTACTTTTTTAAAGTTTTATTCATATTTTTTCTTCTGCCCTACATGTTTTTTGCCTAATGTAGTGGGGCTTCCAGTTTAGTATTTTTGAAAGATTTCTGAGTGGGTCTGTTTCTTATGCCTTCTGTTGGGCTCTTTTCCTTCTGTTTGTTTGTTTTGTTCAATTCTGATGTATTGGTTTTGTTTTGCCTTAAAATATTTTGTTTTACTGCTGCCTCATTGAAGTCTGCTTGTTTTCTGATGGAAGACAGAAAAGAG
Source organism: Peromyscus leucopus (assembly GCF_004664715.2). NCBI lineage: Eukaryota > Metazoa > Chordata > Mammalia > Rodentia > Cricetidae > Peromyscus > Peromyscus leucopus. The sequence goes on along the minus strand of NC_051067.1, from coordinate 201,403 downwards.
GTGGATTTTGATGGGTGGGAAGGGGGCTGGTACTGGGAGGAGTGGAGGGAGGGAAAACCATGATCAGTATATATGTAAGAAGAGAATCTATTTTCAATATAGAAATGTAAAAACATAATATAACATATATACCTATATGTGTATTTATTCACTCTATCAATTCTGTTCCTTTAGAAAACACCAACTAATATGTGGGGTCTGGTGTATATTCATTTCCCTCCCCAGAGTACACTGCTAGATTTCAAGCCCAGCTGGATACCTCACCCCATGTCAACACCCCCACACAATCCTGTGTATGGGGCCCTTCTGGATACCCTTTCCCCCTAATAGCCCACATACACTGCTCTGTATCAGTTATAGCTGATATCCTATTATCAGGGTGTGTTGAATATTTTTATGCCAATTTGACACAAGCTTAAGTCATTTGAGAGGGAACCTCAGTTGAGAAAATATGTAGAAGAAAGTTTCTCTGTGTCCTGCTTGGTCCCACAGCTACTCAGTCCCAAATAAACATACAGAAGCTTACATTAATTATAAACTGTATGGCCTATGGCTCAAGCTTCATGCTAGCTAGCACTTACAACGTAACTCAACTCATTCCTATTATTCTATGGTTTGCCACATGACTTCGTGACATTATCTATCTTCTCATATCTTGCTTCCCCTAAGGGACGCGCGCGCGCGCGCGTGTGTGTGCGTGTGTGTTTGTGTGTGTGTGTGTGTGTGTGTGTGTGTGTGTGTGTGTTTGGCGGAGCAGGAATTTCTGGCCTCTGTGGAGAGGAACTGAACTGCCACTAGTAGGTCAGGGTTATTAAGCTAGCCCTGGTGAACTCTTAAAGAGCCACTAGGGCCATAATGACAGCCCACCCACACGTTGGGGGCACCAGATGTATCAAGAAATCCAAGGCATCTGCTTAAGGGGTATTAGGGAGTTTATTAGGATATAAATTGGAGAGAACAATTCACTAAACAGAATAGGCAAAATTATCCTAGAGTCCTGGAAGGTTGATGTCCTGTCCCACACTGCTCTTGCAGCATGAGCCAGTCTGCACCATCTAAGCCTACAAGGAAGAGAAGAGAGCCAGATGTATCTTAAGCTAGCTCCAAGGCCATGCCCTAGGGGCTGTTACCTCAAGGTCATAGGTGAAACAGGTACCCACTACAAAAATGCCTTCATAAAATTGGGCTGTAGGCAAGCCTGTAGTGCATTTTCTTAATTAGTGATTGATGGGTGAGGGCCCAGCCCACTGGGGTGGGGTGGGGGTGGGGCTAGTGGTCCTGGAGTCTATAAGAAAGCAGGCTGAGCAAGCCATGAGAACCAAGCCAGTAAGCAGCACCCTATGGCCTTTGCATCAGCTTCTGCCTCCAAGTCCCTGTCCTGTTTGAGTTCCTGTCCAACTTCCTTCAACCGTATGTCAAATAAACCATTCCTTACCAAATTTTTGATCATGGTTTTTCATCACAGCAGTAGTAATCCTAATTAAGACACAGGGCCTGCTAAATAAGAGACTCACCATTCCAGGGCAACTAAACATGCGTTGCTATATTTATAAGGCATTGATTGCTGGGCACTCTCCTATCACTATCACATATAAACTAATAAGTATTAGGCCTGCTAGGCACCCTATACTCAGGATGACACCTGTACTGCTGAATGTTAGGATTTGTTATATACTCTTCTGTTACTGAATCCCCAAATATACAGATTTCTAGCAGTGATGTGTGGTATTCAGCAGGGGCTGATATCTAACAGTATATGTGATGGAGCATTTATAGGGATATCCAGCGTGGTCTGAAAAATAGCAGTGTACACTGGGTAGCAACGGAGGGGGCCTTGATACCTGAAGGATGTCATTAGGGGAAAGGGAAAGGATCCAGTACAACTTAATTCTTAGCAGTGTATGGGGGGTGCTGGTCAGCTTGTCAGTGGGGTCTGATACCTACCAGCGTGTGTGGGGCAACAGGAAGGGTTGACCTGCAGGTCCTAATACTTTTCAGTTAGTGTTGGGTAGAGAGTGGAAGGAAGTCCAGGGGACTGTGTTGGGTGGTGCCAGGGAGTCCACAATGTTTGGGACAGCCACAAGATGGCACTGTTATCTAGCAGTGTATGAGAGGAGTCTAGGCAAATCTGTCTGGTACCTGCCCTACCTAGTATATAGGGCTGTGAGGGGTATCCAGCATAATTTGAAATCCAGCAGTCTATGAGGGGCAGTGGTGACTCTGTGTGTGTGTGTGTGTGTGTGTGTGTGTGTGTGTGTGTGTGTGTGTGTGTGTTCCAATAAGATGTAGAATCCAAGTGTTGTAGGGGGCAAGGTGGAATGTGGTATTGCAGGTACCTTCCATTGGATGTGGGTGTTGTATGGGTATGAGGGTATTCAGCAAGGACTGATAATATTGGGCAGCAGCAAGGGCTGTGGTTAGCATGTCATCTAGAACTTTATATGGAATGGGGGCAGGTGTCCATTTGGACCTGATGTACAGTGCTTTATATGTTTCTGTAGCTTTATGTGTTGCTGTAGGATAGTGTCCAGATTATACCAAAAGTTTATATGTGTTATTTAGTAGGACTTGATAAATACAGTATATGTGGAAGAGGCTGCAGATGGGACTGTTCATCAAGACCTGGTATATAGCATTGTATGTTGGTTGGCGGTGTGGGGGATGATGTCTAGCAGGTGCAGATAGATACCTAGCAGTGTTATGCGGTGATATGAGATGTCTGCCAGGTCCTGATACCCAGCAGTGTATGTGGAGTAATGGCATATGGTGGGTTGTAGCAGGAATCTTAAAAGTTCTTATTAATAAAATCAAACCTGAGGCCAGTTATTGGGGTCAATGCTGGTAGATCAGAGAGACAGAACAAGCCACAGTGCTGTGGATATCTCTCTATATAAATAAAACACTGATGGCCAGTGACCAGGCAGGAAGTATAGGCGGGACAAAGAGAGAGGAGAATTGGGGAAACAGGAAGAAGGAGGAGAGACACTGCAGCCACCGCCAGGAGAAGCAGCATGTAAAGACTCTGGTAAGCCACCAGCCACCAGCCACGTGGCAAGGTATAGATTTATAAAAATGGGTTAATTTAAGATAAAAGAACAGTTAGCAAGAAGCCTGCCATGGCCATACAGCTTATAAGTGATATAAGCGTCTGAGTGATTATTTTATAAGTAGATTGTGGGACTGTGGGGCTTGGGGAACCTGGAGAGAAGCCCTCCAGCAACAGCGGGTGTCTAGCAAGGCTTGATATCCAGCAGTTTATGTGGAGTCATAAAGTTAGAGGTTAGGGGAGCATATCCAGTAGGATCTGATACATTGTAGTGTGGGTGGGGTGACAATTGTGGTGCTATCCATCCAGGCCTGATAAGTTGCAGTGAATAAGAGAATGCAGCAAGACCTGCTACCTTACAGTATATTTGGGACAGCATGGGGAAGTGTTCAGAATGACCTGATACCTAGCCATGTGTGTGAGGTTTTGGCAGCAGGGTTGGGGGGAAGGGGTTAGAAAATCCTGATGTTTAACAGTGTATATAGGGCACTGATCTGGGGCTATGGTTCAGTTAAATCTGATACTGAAACGTGTATATGGGGCAACTGGAAGTGGTATCCAGCATGGCTTGAAATCTGGCAGTCTATGTTGGGCTGTGATAGGGATGGGATTACATATCTAAGACAGCCTGATACTAGCACTTTATTTGGAAGTGGGCAAGATTCTAACTATATATGGGTTAGGGCAGGGGTGTTAAGTGAGGCCTAATATGTGGGAATGTTTAGCAAGGCCTGAAATCTAGCAGTTCATGTGGGGTGGAAGGATAGTAGAACCCAAAACTTAGTGTTTGGGTGGTGGAAACAACAGGGGATGTGTCCAGAGGAGCCTGATTTTTAGCAGTATGGCAAGGGCAAGCAGGGTAGTGTCTAGCATGATTTTATATCTAGTGTTTTGTGTGTAATGGAAGGGATGTCCAAAGGGGCCTGATACCTGACAGTGCATGTACCACTCAATACTTATACTCTTATATGTGACAGGAATGGGGGAAATATTCAGTGGGGCTTGATAAACTGCAGTGTATTTTGGGTGGCAGCAGGTGGTAGGTGTTAAGCAGGGTCTGATAACTCACACAAAATGTGGTATGAAGTAGAGGAATCAAGCTGGGGCTGAAACATAGCAGTGTAGGTGATATGGAGAGTGGTATCTATTTTATACAGAACACTAGAAGAATGGCCAGCATGGCATGAAAACTGGCAGAGTATGTGGGGCAGCAATAGGAGAGGACATGTCCAGAACATACAAACTTTTGAGAATCAGGCCCCATCAGGCACACTGCTTTGCAACCACATGTTGCCATTTTTCAGGCCTTGCTGGAAATTCTTCCCTCTGCCCTGTTTTCCTGCATAAGATGCTAGGAATAAACCTCTACTGGTTACCCCAACCTTTTGCCACTCCATACATTACTGGATATCAGACCCTGCTGGATATATAAACTTCTAGGTTTCAGGCTCTGATGTACTGAGATTTCACACCTTGTTGGACACTCTGGAGTCCTAAATGCACTGTCATGAACCAGGTCCTACTGGGCCCCTACCCTACCCTACATGTTCTAAATATTAAGCTTGCTGGACACATCCTCCACCACCCACAATCCATAAATGTACTGCTTTTTCAGGCTAGGCAAGGAAACTCCCAAGTCTCCACTCCACATACAATGTTAGGTGTTGTAGATATTCTGCCATTTAGTCCATTGACCAATTGAATGGAGCATTTTGGCCTTATGGGCGTGGTCTTCTCTGAAGATGTGTGACCCTTTAAACTGTGGATCAAGGGTTGCAAGCTTTCTCTTGGGCTGGTCGGAGCAACAGTGAATGTCAGAGGCAGAGCAGCAACAACTGAATCAGCGGTGGTGCCTCAGCTCTGTTCTGTGTCATGAGTGTACCTTACTGAATTCATTCCTTAATAAAACTTACCTGCATTATCTGGTGCCAACCATTATCTGGCCTAAACATTGGCCAACAGCAGCCTGAAATGGGCCTGCTGGCCTGCCTCCCAGTTTGGGCCTCCCCCCACTTCTCCCACCCCCGTCCACGCAGCTCCCCTGGTCCCATGTCTAGCTGCTTTTAAAATCCTCTGACGCTTGTGGTGGCTGCACCTGTAGCCAAAATACAAAGGACATAATTCCCCGCTTTGCCTTCCTTCCTACTTGGTCATGGAATCCGCCCGCTGCAGCCATCCCAGATAGGTTCTGCCCGACAGGTGCTGATTCCTCAGCAGCCTCCAGCCCCCAAAACTTACTCATTTGAGCTGTGTGTCCCCCAGCTCACCTCCACCACGTGACTGCCGGCCAGAGGCCTATAGGCATCCCATCTCCCGCCCCGTGCCTTCTGGCCCCCTGAGTGTGGCCCTGGCATGTCCCGCCAGCGTTAGAGCCTGCAGGCCAAAAGCACACAATTCCTGGTTCCTCAGCCCCAACGCTGTGCCTGTGAGCATGTGTATGTGTACCCTGCCCCAGTCCTGCTGCTTTGCATTCAGCTGCTCTCTCTTTTTCTCTATCAATTTTATTTGACCAGCAGGCGGAGCAGAAGCCTATAACAGAATCTGCTGTCATAGGCTTCTGCTCCGCCTGCTGGTCAAACATCAAATTACATCTACAACAATTATTCGAGGATCTGACCTGTGTAAGTTAACAGCTCTTAAAAGGTAAACAAACAAATTAATTAATTAATAATAAAAAGAGAAGACGGGAGTAAAAGAATAAAGGGAAAGTACAATCTTAAAACCTTTCCCAGGTCAATGGCTACAAATTTTACAATGAAGGGACTTTATGGACGGAATGCTAGAAAAATTTACTGAAAAGATAAACAACCTAGCTGAGATCAGTACAGTTTCAGTCATAATTGTTATCAGTCTGGCAATTCACATCTTATCATTAAAAAATGGTTTGATAACAGTGCTAAAAATGAGAAATTGACTGGAAAAATGCAGACCTTGGAAAATAATGAGAAATTGGCTGAAAGACCATAAGTCTTGAAATATAATATGCAAGCCTTACAGTCACCAAAGAGGATAAGACAGCCTTGACTGATAAGCTAAAAACTTATCAGGTATTTACAGTTGAGAATAACAAAAAAAGTGACTGATAATATGTGAGTTTTAGAACAGCTTACTACTCAGGAGATACATGCCTTACAAAGGACAATTACTGGTAAGTTCCAAACCTTAGAAAAATTTATTAGAACTGATAATAAAAGCATTCAGACACAGACAGAAGAATTCAGAGGAGAACCAACCACACCATTACCTTATAGAAGTACAGAAGAGTGGCCTAAGTTTGTTACTACTCCACCCATGATTTATTCTGTTACCATTTATGAAAGGCAACCAAGTGACAAATATCCCCAAGGATATACAGAATATACATGGGATCCTATACAAATGTTAGACTTAAAGAATATTAAGGAAGCAATGGTTTTCTATCGTATGTGTTCAGCATATGTGAGGCAGATGTTGAATACATGGTCCTCTCAGAACAAAATTACTCCAAAGGATTGGAAACAATTAGTCACAGCACTATTGGAATATGGTCCTCAGCTAGAATGGAGCAACTGGTTGAGAGAAGCAGCTAAGGCCATTGAACAGCAAGGTTAAGCCAGAGGTTTTGAGATTTCCCAAGATCAAATACTTGGTAAAGGAAGTTATACTGATATAGTCAGGCTACACATGCTGAACACACTTTGTCCCTATGCCATACAGCAGCCTGAAATGCTTGGGACAAGATTCAAGAATCTGGAAAGAAGACTGAGCCATATACTAAGGTTATACAAGGCTCAGAAGAAAACTTAACTGAATTTTTACAAAGATTGACTTCAGCTGTAAATGGAAAGATATCAGACCCAGAGTCTAGGTGAGTACTGATTCAATCTTTGGCTTTTGAAAATGCTAATTTACAATGCAAAGGGATAATTGGGCCATCAAAGGTCAGATCAGCAGCCATAGCAGAATGGATCCAACATATGGTCAATACTGAGTCTCTTGACTATGATAATGGTTGGGTAGGAGAGGTGATTTCCAAAGGCATAAGGAAAAACCAAAATGTCAAATGATTTAATTGTGGTAAACAAGGTCATCTCAGAAGAAATTGTAGGCAAGGCATTCCTGGAAACAATGTTTCTTCTAGGAATAACTCAAACAGAAGGCCTTAACATTCTGTTATGCAGAAGATGTGGCAGAGGTCAACATTGGATTAATGAATGGAGATCAACAAGGAACAAGCAAGGCAACCCTTTACCATTGGGAAACACCTTATGGAGGTCTCTTGCAGGCCCTCATATTGAACATGGTTTAATCATTCTCTGTCACCATGGAGAAAACTCCTTCCCAGAGCAATTAAAGGACCTAGTGCATATGGCAAAAAAACCATACTGCTCTGGATGACACAATAGCTTTAGATAATGAAACAAAAGTTCTAAGAGAAACCATAAAGTGAATATTTTCGCATACTTCAATAAATGATCAAAGACCAAGGCTAAGAGTATGAATAAGTGATATTGTAATTGAAGGTCTTCTGGGCACAGGGGCAAAAATAGCAATAATTTCACCAGAATTGTGGCATCCAAATTGGCCTCTTCAGGAGGTAGATGTTCAGTTTTTAGGGACTAGAACTTTATCTCAGGTAAAAGAAAAGACAAGATGGGTTGAATGTATAGGGCCAGAATAGTAGAGAGGAAAATTAAAGCCTTATGTGGCTAATATAGTAATGAATTTATGGGATTGTTACTTGTTACAGCAATGGAATACCCAGATTAACATTCCTCCAATTTCTGAAACAAATCATAAACCAATGTATATTTCTGGGAAAAGTATTAAAAGGTATTATAAAGAACAGTCACCAACCATTTAGGCTGTACAAAAACAGGGCACAACAGCTGTTGATATTTCAGAAGTACCAACAGCACTACGTTTAAAATGGTTAACTACAAACCTGTCTGGGTAGAACAATGACCTTTGACATCAGAAAAACTACAGGCCTTTGAACAGCTGGTACAGGAGCAGTTAAATGCTCAACATATTGAAAAATCAACTAGCTCTTGGAATTCTCCTGTATTTGTTATTTTTAAAAAATCTGGAAAGTGGAGAATCCTGACAGATTTGAGAGCCATAAATAAAGTAATTCAGCTGATGGGCTCTCTACTGCCTGGAATTCCCTCTCCTTCCTGTTACCTAAAGGATGGCCTATTATGCTTATTGATTTAAAGACTGTTTCTTCACTATACCTCTACCAGTAAAGGATAGGGAAAAGTTTGCCTTCATGGTACCTACTTATAATTCTCAGCCTGCTAAAAGGTACCAGTGGATGATTCTCCCACAAGGCATGCTAAACAGCTCCACCCTATGCCAATATTTTATATGGCAGCCATTGGAAATAATTCATGTACAGTTTCCTCAATGTATAATTTACCATTATATGGATGATATCTTATTAGCTGATTCAAATGTAGACACTTTAGAAAAATGTTTGAAGAAGTAAAGAAAGTTTTGCCTTGCTGGGGATTACAAATTGCTCCTGAAAAAAAATACAAAGAGGAGATTCTATTAATTATTTAGGATATAAAATAGGTCTATAAAAAATTCAGCCTCGGGTGACTGTCCAGGTAGCTGGCTGTTTCTGTCAACTCACATTTTTTTGGAAGTTGCATCTGAGTGATTATTTTATACATGGGTTGTGGGACTGCAGGGGCTTGGCGGGACCTGGAGAGAAGTTCTCCAGCTACACTTAGAAGGCAGGGTCTCTGTGTGTTCAAGGCCATACTAGGGAACAGAGCCAAGTGTAGTGACACACGCCTTTAATCCCAGTACCAACCATAGAGGCCTGGAGGTCTGTACAGACAGTGACAAGGAAGTGAGGTAGCTGGGCTAAGAACCAAGGAGAGGGCAGAAAAGCAAGGCATATAAAGGCATGGGTAGACATAACTCAGGAAGTAACTCACATTTGGAAGCTGCAGAGTTGGTGAGGTAAGGCTGGCTGGTGGCTTTTCCTATTTCCCTGATCTCTAAGGCTTTTACCCCTATATTTGGTTCTGTGTTTTCTATTTAATAAGACCATTTAGAAATTCGTCTACACCCAGGTAGCCTCAAATTCCTCATCTGAATGTCTCTACCTCCTGAAATTATAGTTATGTACCATTAAGCCCAACTGACAACTGATTTTTGATAAAGGTATGAAAATTACTCAGAAAAAAATTACAATTTTGCCAAAAATACTGTTGAAACAATTAGAGATCCTGGAACAACATCAACAAATGAACCTCAATGTCTGGCCCTATGGCTGCAGATTGGGCCGCCTGTCCTGGTCTCTGCTGGCTGGATCTGTCTTCCAGCAGCACAGGCAGTATGAGGGTAGAGTTTGTCCAACCACCACAATGGTTCTAGTTCACAGGAGTTATGTTGGTGCCTGGGATTACTGGCATGCACTACTATACCCAGCCATCCATGATTAATTTTTTTATTCCATATATCATCAAGAAAGTTCTACTGTATATATACTGGTCTATAAAGTAAGTTTAAAGCCAGCCAGAGTTACATGCTGAAACTCCCTCTTAAAAATCTTCTAATATTTACATCCTATTTTTTCAAGTATTCAAAAATTCATTTTAAGGAGTGGCTTCATCTTCTTTGGAAAGATGTTTTTTATACCCATTTCAGATCATAGTGCAACCTCAAGAAGAAAGCAGTTCCTGTTTCTGAGACAGTTGGGAAATTCAGAGGGTGACCAAATGGCAACATCCTGGGGGCCTAGCTCTATTATCTCAACTGGTATGTCAGATGATAAAGGCTGTTATGGGGACCGTTTGATCTGGACCAAATTATATTTTGATTGACTGTTTCCCAGGTGAGTGAGCAGTCTCACTATCCAGGTTGGAAACACTATCTAGCTAACATTGGTGAGTGGTTAGACTGCTTTCCCAGCTAGTCTCTTGCAATCAGCTAGGGCAATAAAGCCTTAGAAGATAAAAGCAAAACAAGAAACAACTTTCTTTTCATTTATAGTTCCCCAAAACAAAGTAATTTCTTGGTTTTTAGCCTTCCTTTCTGTTTTCATAAGTCATTTTAAAGACCTTTGGTAGCTCACATGGTACAAAATATCTTTTAAAAGGAGATCTTGGGACTAGTGTCTGAAATATATAAAGGATTCTCACAAATCAAACTACCCAAATAAAATATCTGCCTTAATGGAAGGCTTAAGTTTCTTACATCTGCTGTATTCGATTCATTTTCATTTTGACTTTTTTTTTTTTAACACAGGGTCTCACAATCCTCCTGCCTCAGACTCAGGACTTGAGTAGACACTTTTCCAGAAAAGATATACAAATATACAACAAATACACCAAAAGATGTTTTATATCATCAGGGGAATAGAAATAAAAAAATGGGAACCTTTAACACAACACCCATATCACCTCCTTCAAGGCTCAGGGAACATCAGAAGAGGTGGTAGAAAGAATATAAAAGACTCGCAATAAGAAGGGAGACCACAAACTGGAGAAATAGCTCAGCAGTTAAGAACACTGACTTCTCTTTCAGAGGTCCTGAGTTCAATTCCCAGCAACCACATGGTGGCTCACAACCATTTATAGTGGGATAGAGCACTCATATACATAAAATAAATAAATCAATCTTAAAAAAAGGAGGGCCATGAAACACTGTCTTATGGACACAATATGGCTTTGCACTCATGAATTCACAACAGTTGTGACTGGCTGCATAGGACCTAAATGAGGCCAAGCCAGTAAACATTCAGTCATAGCTGAGTAGTTCTTGGGGCCCAGGGGAGCTAATGACAATCAAAGGCTACTGTGGGGGAGTAAGTCATTGTCTTCAGTGATGTTGTAGCCACTGGTGATCCATGCATTCAAGTGGCCCTCGCTAAGGTATGGGAGCCTATTTTCAGGTTTCCTAGTGGCTTTACCCAGCAGGTCTGCATAGAGAGGATGAATGAACCATGGGCCTGAGTGCAGGTGTCTAAGATGGTCTGCACTTGGCTGTGCTGGGGGGAGGTCTTTTGCTCCACCCCTTGGCATTTCTATAAATCCCATAGGGCAGAGACAGTTGGGGCCTCATTGGAATAGGTTCCAGGCCCTCTCGAGGCTGTCCTGTATTTTCTGTTTATCTCCACACTCTAAATTCTCCTATCTAATATTTCCTACTGCTCTCACTTAAGAGCACTCTAGGAAAATGTGGGGGTTGTGGGTAGTCCCCCACACTAATGCCAGTGGATCACAAAACAAAAACAAAAAGACATGAAAATGGAATGAGGATTTGGTGGGGGAATGGGGCAGGTGGTGGGAGAAGTTAAGGGAGGGTGGAGAGATAAGTACATCCAGAATGCATTTTATACATATATGGAATTGTCAAGGAATACTGCTAATAAAACCCATAATGAGGATACCATTTAATGTCCACAAGGATAATGACAGTATAACTATAATAATTTTTAAATTAAAACCTTTTATGTGTATAAGGTTTTTTGTTTATTTTTGTTTGTTTTTGCTGCATGTATATCTGTGTCCCATATGTATGTCAGGTGCCTGCAGATCTCCTGAAATTTGAGTCACAGACCAATGTGAGCTGTAGTACAAGTGCATTGATTTGAACCTGGGTCCTCTTGAAGAGCATCCAGTGTTCTTAACTGATAAGTCATCTCTCCAGTCCCTATAATACTTTTATAGCTTTATTTTTGTGATGCTGAAGAATGAATTCAGGTCTACCTGAGTCTAGGTAAGTCCTCTACCACTGATATATGTCCCCATCTGGAAAATAATAGGTATTGGTTTGAATGTGGAAAGTGAAACCTTCCTACACTGGTGGCAAAAATGTAAACTAGGACAGCTACAGGTGAAAAATTTGGTGGCTCCTTAAAAAGTTAAACAAGAAATAAGTAGCTAATAATTCCTCTCCTTAGATAGGTACCAAAGAATTGAAAATGCACAATTAAATGTGGTATATGCATTTAATTGAACCAGCTTAAAAAGGAGAAAATTTGACAAATGTATGAACCTCAATGACACAAAAGGGTAAATTTGAATAATTTCATTTATTTGAGGCATCTAAAATAATCAAAACTTCAGAAATAGAAGAATGTTATTCTCCAAGGGTAAAAGGGAATGGGGAGTATAAAGTCAGGTTTTTGTGGATTCAGAGTTCAAGTTTGAAAGCTTAGTAGTTATGGAATGGAAGATAGTAATCAACAAATAGCAATGCAACTTTGCATTTGAAAATAGTGATTTCTGTTTAAAAACAGGGATATCTTACGTGTGTGTATGTGTGTGTGTAAAATCAGGCATGGTGGAACATATCATTAATTCTAGCACTCAGGAGGGAGAGACCAGTGAGTTCTAGGCCAACCTGATTTACACTGTAGGTTCCAGACAGTATGAATGAACTCAGAAAAATGTGCTTTCTAAAAACAATCCAGGCAAAAAAGTTACTTAGAAAAAGAATCTAGATTCTTGGAACATTTTTTGGACAATTAACATTTAGTACCTTTTAATAGTTTCAAATACAATTCACTGACTACATACCAGAAAACCAAAAGCCAAAGTGAGAATTACATGTCATTTCAACCGGAGTTCACATGTCCAGTATTTTCTTCTTAATCAGAGATTTTCAGTTTATTGCTAATTGATCACCACTTTTTAAGTCCTGAATATCTCCCAAAGTCTTAAGCTGGTCCTCAATGTGGTGCTATCTCTAAGAGATAGGGTCTAATAGGAGGCTTTTAAGCCATTGAAGCCATGTCTTTGAAGAGTTCTGTGGGCTGCTCACCCCTCTTCCTCCTCTCTTTTGCTTTCTGTTTTGTATGTGGGCTTGCTCTATCAGATATTCCCTGCTATTGACAGTAGGTGCCCAAAGTAATGGTTGAGCTCAACTTTGGAGTGAAATTTCTAAAACCATGAGGGAAGCCTTTTATCCTTATCAGTTAGTTATTTCAGATACGTGTTATATTGGTAACACAACAGCCCACAAAGAATGCAAAAATCCGCAAACTATTCTGTACCTGACTTTTTCTTTTGAGCCACCCACCAGCTCCCAAATCGTGACACAGAGACTTATTAGTTTTGAATGCTCGGCCTAGCTTAGGCAGGTTTCTGGCCAGCTCTTTTAACTTAAATTAACTTGTTCTTCTTTATCTACCTTTTGCCTTGGGCTTTTTACCTTTTTCAACTTTCCTGTTGTCTCCATGTCTGGCTGGCTGATGGCTGCCTGACTTCTGGCCCTGGATGTCTCCCTTGTTCTTTCTTCCTTGTTTTCTTTTTCTAGCCTAGATTTCTCCTCCTATTTATTTTCTCTGCCTTCTAGCCCACCTATCCCTTCTCCTGCCTAGCTACTGGACAGTCAGCTTTTTATTAGATCAATCAGGTGCCTCAGCCAGGCAAGATGAAACAGATGCAACATATCCTTACATAATTAAACACACATCCTTACATCATTAAACAAATGCAACATAAACAAAAGTAGCACACCTTTACACAGTTAAAGTAATATTCTGCAGCACAAACAAATGTTACACATCTTTACCTAGTTAAAATAATATTCCACAACACTATTCAATATCTCTGTTTCTGTTTCAGTCTGTCTTCCTCCACCACCACCCTTCTCTGTCTCTCTCTCTCTCTCTCTCTCTCTCTCTCTCTCTCTCTCTCTCTCTCTCTCTCTCTCTGTCTCTCTCTCTCTCTCTCTCTCTCTCTCTCTCTCTCACACACACACACACACACACAGAGCACAGAGTTTTAAACGGAACCATTAATTTTTTGTAATTTGTTTTTGATACAAAAAATATACTTCCCAGGATATTGTAGACAGACTTTCAACATATTTTTGTTAGAATCTTCAGCTCATTTAACTTGTGTACCTTATGAAATATTACTATCCTGTGATCTACTTGCTAAAGCCAGTACTCACCATCAACTCACTAATCAAATATAAATCACAATCTGAAAGAAAGTTCTTGGAGTTTTTGTTTGTTTTGTTTATTTGAAACAGAGTCCCAAGTCACCAAGATTGGTCTTAAACTCCTGATTTTCCTGTCTCTACCTCCTAAATGCTGAGATTACAGATGTTTATCATCACACCCTGTGAAAGTTCTTATTCTATGGTCCAATTAAAATAAATATGTCATTCAGAGTTTCTGACAAGAGATTTGACAAGGGTTTGTCTCACTTTAAAAGGATGCTATTGGGGCAAGATTTTCTCTTCTGTGTTGTTCTTCTGGCCTGTAACTTAAGATGCTGAGATACCAATATGTGCTCCATGATAAAGATAAGAAATGATAGGAGGCATTAATGAAGTGCCAAAAGAGTCATTGAGATATTCTAAAAGAAGTTTTAGAAAAAGGACACCTTTGGGGGTCCAGGTTGACTATAGTAAAGAGTACACTCTAGTGCAGTGTTTCTCAACCTATGGGTTGTGACTCCTTTGTGCCACATATCAAATATCCTGCATATTAGATATTTACATTATGATTCATAACAGTAGCAAAATTACAGTTATGAAATAGAAACAAAATAATTTTATGGTTGGGAGTCACCACAACATGAGGAACTGTATTAAAGGGTCTCAGCATTAGGAAGGTCGAGACCACTGCTCTAGGGCAAAAGGCTTAGTAATTGGTCATTTGCAGACTATTTGGAGCCATGTGAACTCTGAGAAACTATTTACATATCCCCAGGAAAATACATACTCTAGACTGAACACCAAAGCTATAGGTTCCCTGAGTTCATAGTGTGGGCTAGAATTAAATGAGTTAAAAAGTATTGTTCTGCTGCTGGCTCATGTGTTTATCTAATTATTCTTTATCAATAATAAATCAGGAGTCAAATAACGGGATAAGAACCCAAATGATCAGCAATGTGGTGAGAAGTGACTAGTGACTTCCTATCTCTTCTATTCCTCCATCCAAAAGGCTGAGATCCTCTCTAAGCCCTGCGTTACTACTTCCTGTCTCTCTATCTGTCCTCAGTCCTCCAAAATCTCTATGGTTAATTTTGGTCAGCTAGTGGTTCTGCCCTCTGATTTAAAACAAGCTTTATTGTCAGAATGTGATCAAAATATCATACAACAGCTGACTTGTAAACCCAGCACTTGGAAGGATGAAGCAAGAAGATTCATGAGTTTCAAGTCAACCTGTGATATATAGTAGTCTATTTCAAAAAAAGGGAAGAAAAAGAAAAAAACACATTGCTAGGATAAATTACAAATTTAGGAATAAAAGAAAGATGTCATTTCAATTAGTGTCACATTAGAAGATAATTTTCCAACAAGCCATCTAAACATCTTTAGAAAGTCGTTATGACTATTTATCTTTGGCACTATATTATTCATTAGGCCTTGGTATTTAACATCCATAAAAAGTTTGAAGTTAGGCAGAAATGATGAGTTAGTTGATTGTCTTTTCTGGGGTGAAAACTTACATGATAAATTCTACAGTTTAATTAACTAGGACTGTATCTAATATGGCAGCCATTTCTTAGTATTCAAATCTTGGCCTGGAGGTACAGCTCAGTGGTAGAGTACCTACCTAACATGCAGTTACCTGTGTGTTCAATCTACAGCACCACAGATTCAATTCAATTCAATTATGCAATATGTTATTCTATCATGTTTGCACTAACTTTAACAGTCTTAGCTTTCCAAATTCTCTCTTTAAGCCATTTTTATGAGTTCTTTCGGTTTTTGTTTTGTTCATTTTTTTGTTTGTTTCTGTTGAGACTGGATCTCATCTCACTATGTAGTTCTGGCTGTCCTGGAACTCACTATGTATACCAGGCTGGCCTCGAACTCACAGAGATCTGCATGTCTCTACAGTGCTAGGACTATAAGACTAAACCTGGCCTGAGTTCCTTTATTAGTGAAATAAATTTAGTGTAGGCATATGCTTAGTATTTTTGTGTGTATTTTTCTACCAAAATGTAATTATGTAAATGTTAAAGAAAAATCTTACACAAAGTGCAGAGAGGATGCAAGCAAATGGAAGGCGATATTGAGGGCCATCATGGAAAGATCTGGTGGAAAAGATACCTGAGCTGAGTGTTGATGTAACAGGAGTTGTAGCCAGGCTGGAGAGGACAAAGAAAAGGAGGATTTGGGAAAGGGAACTGTGGGGCGTTTACCCACCACCCCCACAGCTTCCCAGAGTTTTCTTGAGTGTGATCAGCAGGAAATATTAGATAGAAGGATTTATAGCGGAGAATCTTGTGGAGATAAACAGATAGAAAATAAAGGATAGCCTCGAGAGGGCCTGGAACCTATTCCAACGGGCCCCGACTGTCTCTGGCCCAGGGTTTTTATAGAGATGCCAAGGGGTGGAGCAAAAGACCTCCTCCCCCAGCACTGCCAAGTGCAGACCATCTCAGACACCTGCACTCAGGCCCGGTGGTCCTGATCATCCTCTATTCGGACCTGCTGGGTAAAGCCACGAGGAACCCAAGAACGGGCTCCCACAGGTCCCCCCTTCTTAATATATAAAAAAATAACTATTAATGGCTTACAGCAATCTCCATAGCTGATACACCTCCCAGTATGGGAGTAGAGGATGATACAGATAGCATTTCTCTTTTGAATTAGGTCCAAGGTGACTACAGCAGTCTTAGCTGCCTCAAGCCCTTTCTAAACCAAAAACTCTTAAGGCAACTACAAACTTAAAGAATTCCTTAGCTTCATCATTACCATTAACAGGTTAACATAAATATTGCTATACATAGTCACAATTCTCTCAATCTTACAACTCAAAGCAAACTCTTAACAGAACCATTTGAATTAGCATATATGGGGCTATATATAGTTAACAATTTTCTCAGTCTTACAACTTTAACTCAGTCATTTTTCTTGTTAACAGAACATAGGAAAAACTTCGATGTATTCACCTCAAACTTAAACATTTCCTCAACTCCACAAAACCAGGGTGCATTAATATCAATAGGTTTCTGTGAACATAATTCAATCTCATAGCTCCTCCTTTTCTTTATAATTTTTAAACAAAAACTCAAACCTAGTTAGAGGAACCCAAACTTATACAATTCCTACAAACCCATATAGAAAAGCAATATTTTCAATCTAACCATTAACACTTTTAAAACTTTTAGCAAAACACCCAAAGGCAGTTTCTTAATAAAACTCTTTACACACTTTAAAAGTAGTCTCTTAGTATACCCCATTTGCATTTCTTACTAACAAAACATGACATGAATCCACTCAAACAACAATTTAAATTAAATAGACTAAAGAATATTAACTCTCTCTTTTCTTTATAATTTTAAGCAAAATCTCAAACCTAGTTATAAAACCCAAACTTTTCTGTTTAAACAGTTCCATTTGTAACACAAAACCAGTTCCATAAGTAATTCCATTTTTACATAAACAGTTTCACAAAACAATTCATAAATCACCAGTTAATAAAGCATATATGCATACCAAAATTGCATCTTGATTCTAAGTAGAAATACATTTCTTCATTTAAACAGTTCCATTTCTAATCCAATTCCAGAAAACCGTTCCTAGGTCATTACTATAAGTAAGCTCAAAATTGTCCCATTACAATGAAATCTCTATTTTTCTTTTCATTTCTTAAATCCCAAAATTCAAATGATAAATTCTGGTTCTAGCCTTCCAAATATGAGAAATCCATAACCAAAATCTTTTTGTAATTTTATCTCATTTTAAGTTCAAAAAGTTCAAACAAGAAATAAATTCTGGTATCAGGCTTTCACTTCCAAATATGAAGAGACGTTTTTTCAACCAAAACTTTTTGCAGTTAATAATTTTTGTTCAAACAAGTGTCTCTGCAACTTTTGTTCTCACAGACAGACCTTTTTAGTTATAGTAATATTTTAAACCGCACCGTTTTTGCTGTTAGCTCAGGTTTTTCTGTGCTGCGTTGATATTCCATGGATCTCAGCTGCAGATGCCTTGTGCTGGTTCTGGCGTCTGCCATTCTTAGCTTCTTAGCGGCTTCTGGAGCTTTTGAAACCATTCAGACTGCCTACCTTGCAGTCTACTAGGACAACTATCTCCTGTGTCTCAGGTGTTTTCACCATATACATTAATAGACTCACACTTAACATTTACACTTTTTTTTTACAAACTCACATAACATGTGCTTAAGCATAAACTCACTCAACATTTACACATTTTTACAAACTCACATATAACATATTAACATCTACTTATTTATACTTTAAGGAAACTATAGAACTACTTTAGCAAATATATTCTTATTAATTCTTATATACTTATATTCATTCTATCTTATTTCTTATTTAAACTTACATTTACAACTAGCATCTTACAAGCTTATTACTACATGTCTTAAGACTACCTTAGATACTTCTTACAAGCTTATATTCTTAAAGGAACTCTATAGATCTATTTTACAAACTTATATAGGCTACCATTAGCATATATCTAACTTAGCAAACACCTAAAGATTTCTTAACACAGATATAACAAGATAGAATTTCTACAAACTCACATATCTTATTTTCATCTTTCTACTTCTTACTCTTAATTATTATTACTATCTCTATTATAAAGATTCTCTTAACTAGACAGGAAGTGCGTACATCATTTCTAAAGTTTAGAGTTCATAGTCAGTTTTGTTTTAAGCACTGGGATTTAATGAGTGTTGTCATTATAGAGTTGTGATACTTGTTGCTAGGGGACTGTAACATTCTCTGGGCAAAGCCACACCCCAAAGTTGCGAGTCGGCCTTTTCGAACTGGCAGAGATGCACTGTCATCGGTAAACGGTTTTTAACTAGAGGCTGTCCCTTCACCCAAATTCATAATAGCTCCCCTAAGAACTTCAATTCAAACAAACGTTTCTATCACAGCAGTACTTTTAGTTTGTTCTACTGAAAAACTTTACGCTGAGGGAGAAATTATCATATTTAGCTGCTGTAAAGCTCTTCGCCAATACTGCACAGCTATTAGGTGATATAAAGTATTTTTCTAAAGGAGCTAGTAAAGCCAAAAGCGGCACAGCTCTGAACTTATTTCCTTGCTGTTTGCATTAAACCAGTGACAAAATCTCAAATACTAATCGAACCACTTACATTCTGGTTCCTTTATAGGAAATATCACTGGAGCTGACTTTTCTTAGTTCCACGCTCCTTACCACGCTCCGGTAACCACCGAGCTTCATTTTCTTGTGAAAAAACACAAACATTTCCTCGACCCCATATTAAAACAGAATCAGGACCCTTCCATAAGCCCGAGCAGGGATCTTTCCATTTCACTTGAGTTTCAGGATTTAGTATTTTCACTTCATTAGCTTCAACTCCTGATGTTATTAGCAGCTGTGATATTTAGCATTGATTTCTTATAAGGAACTTTCAGGTAAAGCAACTCTTTTGTAAGACAGCTAGATTTTCTGAAGTTTGTTTCCCATCTAGGAAGCAGTCATTTCTTTTTTGAATGCCTGTTTCCTTGTCTCCTTATTAGATTTGCAAAGGAATTACTCATTGCAGGCAGTTTGTTCAAAAGGCAAAAAACTTTAATTTCAACAAGTCTTTTCATATCTAAGACAAAGTTCAGTGTATAAACTGCTTTCCCTTGTTTTAAGGATTTTAAAGTGGCTTGTTTGCTCTTAAAGGTAGCTTTTGTCATCCAACTACTGTAAAAATTTGCACGGCTATTAGGGTAAATAAGGTATTTTACCAACGGAGCCCCAAACCGTGAATCTCCTAGTTCCGTATCCTTTCAATTTTTCATTGGAACTGACACTTAAACTCTTAGACGATTTTCCTCCTTATTTTTAAAAGCTGTATTTTAATTTTAGAGCTGACAAAAGTGTTTCAGGGCAATGTCGCCATCTTTAGTGGAAAAACTACCTTTCCCAGAATGCATTTCCCTTATATCAGTCCATAATAATATCAGTCCCTTATATCATTTCCCATATTTCTTTTCGGGTCTGAGAGTCAACTGGTTCTCTTTTACTAGATTTGCTTACAAATTCTTGCCCGGGAGGTTTGAACAAAGCTTTTTGCTTTTTCAATGGGAGATTTGAACAAGCATTTTACATTTTCAGCTATGGCACATTGGGAGGTTTCTGGTCTCTCCTCAGCTGGCTTTAACAGGTGTTTCAACTTCATCAGACACTGGCCCCCGGATCAGAACCGTACCTGCCTTGTTAGCCGGCATTGAGGCTGGCATTTCGGATAGCAACTTTCCTCGGGGCTTGTGCTTGCCTTAGCCAGTCATTGAAAAACAAGATCATTTGCAACAGAGCTTTTCCACAGCTCCTTCAGAGATTTTCTCCCACTGATCTTATTCTCATTTTGCTTGTTCCTTCCCCCCCAGATGCAGAGCTTCAGTTATCTGTCTGCGGCTCTGTACCTCTGCTAGCTGCCTTTGGAGGCAGGGGCTTTTTTTCTCCCCCTGAATCTGCCTCAAATTCTAGCAGCTTTTTTAGGTCATACATTTTCTGGGGAGGTGTTTGTCCCTTCTCTGTTTCTTCAGAGTCTTTCTCCCAGACATTTCCCAGTTTGGTCTCAATTTATCCCCTCTACCCCAGAAATGTTTTCCGACACTAGAGCGGCGGCTTTCCCTGCTACTGAAGGTAGGGGTTTTTTGTCCGTTTCTGTTTTCAGGGTCTGTGTGGTTTGCATACAGACTGAAAATCTAACAAGGGAGGTTTTTGCCATCTCTAAACTCCCATTAGGACAGGTGTTTTGCCTCATCAGGCCTTCACCTGGCCCAGTCCCCCAGTGGGTTGTGTTTGCTTGTCTGGGTGCTCAAGGACAGAGCTTATGCCAGAGGCAATCACCCCTCAGGGCTACACTCCCTCATCTCAGGGAGTCAGTTGAAACAAAGCTTTCTCAAAGAGGTGCTTTCTCTGACAGAAAAGAAAGCTTTACTCTTGGATAGTTTCTGTTCTGCCCTGGCTGGGCTCTTTCCCCAGACAGAGTTCTGACTTGGCAGCACGACTGCTTCAGACACAGTTCAGCTTTACTGTTTTCCCAGAAAGGTCCTTACTCTGATAGGAAGCTTTTTCTCAGATTTCTTTTTGCAGTTGTGGACCTATCAACCCGGGACTTGTAGAAAAGTGGACAACTGTGTCCTTCCCACCGGCTTTAGTTTTGTTTGTTCATTAGCAATCTTCCCCTGGGTCCTGCACCTTCCTGCCTCAGCTCTGTGCTCCAGGAAGTTCACAATTGCAGGAACCCTAGTATCCCCGAAATGCACTCCAACTCAGAGATGCTGGCCAGTCACCTCTGGGTTTTTGGTCAGAAGCGAGGATACAATGCTAACAGTCTCAGGGAATCTTTGCATTGGACGATTAGGAGCACCTTTTCATTCTGAAACGCTCACTCAAAACCTTTGCTGCCTCAGCTTGGCTGTAACTGAAAAGCCTGGTTTTTCTGCTTTTCTCAGGCAAAGTTTCCTGCCCTTTGGGGCTCTCTGTAGCTCTTCACCCTTGCTCTTCCCAAGCATTTCCCTCAGGGTACTCTGACCCACTGTCTTTTACTAGCTTGAAGAGACAGAGCTTTGAAGGGGTTTTTAGAAACTTGTTCCTGCCTCCTGCATTGCAGGGAGGATTGTTAAAGCTTGAAAGAGAACTTAGGTTTTGCTGTCTTAAGAGGTTTGTTGTTTTCCCTTAGAGCTAATCACAGGTGGTCGCCATACTAATATCTTCAGGTGATTCTAATTTTTGTCATCTCCCAGAAGGACAAATTTAGTTTTTAAGTTTGAGAGCTTTTGAGAAAGATTAAGGCTTTTTAGAGAGATTTTTCCCCCAAATTTTCCAAGAAAAGCTTTATAGTTTAAGAGAAAGATTTTTTTCCCCAGGAGAAAGACCAACTTTTCCCAAAACTTTCCAACTTTAAACTTTGACTTCTTACACCCCCATTTTTGCCTCAGGGAGAAATCACTTTCTCCTGCCGCTTGGATTTAGCATTTCAGCTGTCCCCAGGTCAAAAGCTTCCATAGGAAACTTTTTCTTCCCCATAAGCTCAGAGAAGAGCTTTTTTACTACCCGTAAAGCCCAAAGAAAGATTTTTTCCCCCAGTTTGCTTTCAAAGCCCCCAAAGTTAGAAAATTGAAGAGTTTTTCTGTCTAGTTGCCTTACTTATTTTTTCCTACACAATCTTACACTTCTAAGTTTTTCCTAAACTATATTACTACCCTATACCTTATACTTATCACAGAAATTGAGAAAGGGATAGAAGATAGAAAATTTTGACAGAAGAGAATTTCGCTGCATCGGACATCCTTCCAGTCTGCATTCCTTTTCTCTCGAGGATAAAACCCCTGCCTTCCCAAAAATATATATATATAAAATATATTTTTTTCATAACACCAGCATGCCTTTCCACTGGCAGGGCTGACTCAGCACTTTCACCAAAAACTCTGTAATAAAACTATTATTTTCCTTTATCTTTAGTCCCTGTTCATTTGTCTTTAGTCCCCCCCTTTTTGTTCCCCCTTTTTTTCTTCAGTCCCCCTTTTTTTCTTTTTTCTTTAGTCCCTGTTCATGGCGCCATTCTGTGGGGCGTTTACCCACCACCCCTACAGCTTCCCAGAGTTTTCTTGAGTGCGATCAGCAGGAAATATTAGATAGAAGGATTTATAGCGGAGACTCTTGTGGAGATAAACAGATAGAAAATAAAGGATAGCCTCGAGAGGGCCTGGAACCTATTCCAACGGGCCCCGACTGTCTCTGGCCCAGGGTTTTTATAGAGATGCCAAGGGGTGGAGCAAAAGACCTCCTCCCCCAGCACAGCCAAGTGCAGACCATCTCAGACACCTGCACTCAGGCCCGGTGGTCCTGATCATCCTCTATTCGGACCTGCTGGGTAAAGCCACGAGGAACCCAAGAACGGGCTCCCACAGGGAACAATAAGACATGGATATAGATGGTGTCAAATGAGACTGAGAAGCAGGAAGAAGTCAGATCCTAAGCTGCACAGGTCATAATAATGAGCAGTCCTATCCTTCATGAAAGCATAGATGTGACACAATAAGATACCTTTGTGTTTTAGGAAGACCTGTTTTGTCTGGAGAATGTATGCTTATGTGGAAATGGATCTAAAAGATAAAGACACTACATACACAAGTAATAAGGCCATGAATTAAGGAAATGCTGTAGTGAGGAGCAAGCACAGAGTGATTTGTAATAAATAGGGCACTACGGTTGCTTGTATGTAGTAGGAGTGGGAAAAAAGGGGTAGGAGGTGAGTGAGATATATGCAAGATTTGATAAGTAATCACGAGTGGGAGGATAGGATAAGGAGGGGTTGACCTATATTAACAACAGTTCCTACTTTGGGCAAAGAGATAGTATCACTACTATTGTAAATAATGCAGGGACAGCAATTAGCAGGTGCATATATTTCCAATATGATAAACTAGGATGATAGCAAAGGATTCCTAGCCTTTTACATGGTTTACACACATTAGAGAATTAACTCTTTGTTTACCTGGGAAAGTCAAACTTCTATCTTTCCTTTCTTTGAGATCGGTTCTTAGTATGTAGCCCTGGCTGTCCTGGAACTCCCTAAATTGACCAGGATGGCCTTGACCTGCCTCTGCCTCCAGAGTACTGGAATTAAAGCCATTTATCATCAAGCCCAACCTATCTTTTCTTATAAAATGCTAATTCACTCACTCTGGGAATCTCCTGAACCTCTTTATGCTATCATTTTAAAAAAGTATCTTTCTATGACTTCACACCTATCTTTAAAAATAAATGTAATCATTACATTTCATAACATGTTCTACACATTCTGTAAGATAGTAATCAGTGTTCTGAGAATAAAAGTGGTATGTACAAGCAAATTTGGGAAACAATGATTAATCTCTCTATATATCTAAATCTATCTATCTCATCTATGTATATTTATACATATGTATATATATATTTTATGTGTATAAGTGTTTTTCCTCTGTGTGTGTGTCGGGGGGTGTACATGTTGAGCCTAGAGAGTGTGTTGAACTCCTGAAACTGGAGTTACAGACAGTTGTGTGTTGCCACGTGTGGGTTCTGGGAACTGAACCTCTGTCTTCTGCTCTTATTGCTATCTCTCCAGTCTTCAAGATTACATTTTAAAACATTGCATTTTAATTGGAATTTTCACAGACTGGAATTTAATAAAGGAATATCTTAAAGATGAGAGGTCCAGGCTGGCATTTTAAACAAATGGTATTAGATGTTTTTCTCTTGGTATGGAAGGCAGAATCAGAATTAACAAACATGTGTGAAACAGGCAGGAAAATTTTGGCTCAATAAAAAGGAGATTGAGAAACCAGCCCATCTCCACTTTGTTCCTAGGAGCCATTTTAAGTCTGTAGCCAAGTTAAGTTTCTGTTTACTATAAAACCCGAGTTTCTGTTTCTCTGAGCTTGACTATACCCTACTCCAGTAACCATAGAATGTACCCTAAACCCACTCCTATGGAGAGCTACCTGTTTTTGGAAGTGTTCTATACCCTTTGATCTATAACTCACTTTCCTTAAATGCCTGGTCTCACATTGTAACCACGCTTATATGAAAAATTCCCTACCCTATGGTTTTGCCCTATATAAAGGGCTTGAGAAATTGGCTTGGGACTGGTATCATGAACCCCACCTTAGGGAGAGACAGCTGCTGATTTGGCTCTGATGTGTGCCCCAGTAAACCTTTCTTTAATTTGGTCATAATTTGGGTTGGTGGTCTTTCTCCTCACATCTGTGAGATTAACAATATAATTTACAAAAATGGCATGTACTCGGATAACAGTATAATTTACAAAAATGTGCCTGACTTGTTTAACATATCATCTCCAGTTATATTTAACAGTCGAGAACAATGTCCTGTGTGGTGACTCAAACCTATATCTAGTACATGGGAAGACAGAATCATCATTATATATTTAAAGTCAGCCTGGGCTATATACAGGGCAAGTCCCAGTTGTTTGTTTGTTTGGGCGTGTGTGTGTGTTTTACTGGGGACTGAACCTAGAGCCAAGTGAATACCTTGCAAGTGCTCTACCACTGAACAATATACCCTGTGGAATTTTCCGTTAATCAGTGCAAGGTTGGAGGCTTCTGAAATCCTCTTTATTGTATACCACTTCCCCACTTCAGGATTCCAGATCCAGGGTCAGGTTGTCCATTTTTACAACTATTATCAATTATCTAACTTACTTGGGGGGAGGGGGTAATCAGTTTTCTAAGGTGCCTGAGGACCCAAGTCAGATCCCTAAGACCCACATAAAAAGAAAGGTGTGATGACGCGCTCTGGTATCATAGCCCTGGGTAAGAGGAAACAGGCGATCCCTAGGACTCACTGGTCAGACTAACCTAATCAGGAGAACCTTGGATCCTTTCAGTCTCAATTAAGAGCAATAGGCCTGGAGTCCCTAAGAGATGACGCGTTTTTGGTGCGCTACGCAGACTGGGGCGGAGCTTGGTTGAGCTACTTGAGAGGGGTGGGCGTTCTAGGCGCGAGCCGCCTTTGCTTAGTGCTTTGGGCTGGTCGCTGTCCCCAGATTGTTCTGGTGTCACTGATAACTGCTTAGTGCCAGTGTCGGGGTGCTGTGTTCACGGACCTTGTATCGTCAAGGGTCTTGTTCGCTTTCTGCACGGCTCCAGCCTCGGCGTTCCCTCAGCAGCCGGCGTCGCCCCTGGCGCCGCCGCCTGAGTGGCAGGCCGCTGCGGACCGCGGAGCCCATGAAGGCGCGGGCCCCGCCGCCGCACTTGCGGCGTTGCCGGTGTCTTGGAGCTACCCAAACCTGCCCGGACATGACGGCGGCATGAGCACGGACGGGGAGTCTTCCGAGGAGCGGGGGTGGAAGGCGGTGGCCTCACCCAAGGCGTCAGCCATGCCTGAGAAGCGCGGGAGCTCTCAGGCCGCGAGCGGCAGCTGGGTGAGTTTTGACTGGGCTTGGGCCGGGGCTCTGGGATTTCGGCCTTTTCTAGGAGAGCTAGATTCTTTGAAAAGCTAGCTTTCCTAGTAACTCCTCCTTTGACCCTCTGGGAGATTTTGTTATTGATTCAGGAGCAACCAGATATGGGACAGTAAATGTAAGAAATTTTAGTATCTCAGAGTTCTCCGTTCTGTGTCATTTGACAGAATCTTCTGGGCGCAGATTTTGTCCAAAGCAACTTAGACAAATGGATAGGAAGTTCTTAAAAATCATCATCTGGCCCAGTCTCCCGAGTAGCCTACAGGGATGCTGGAAGTAGAAGTGGGAGGCGCCTTTCTGATCCTTCCTCCTCTGGGCTGCAGAAGAGTGTGGTCTACTGACTGAGAGGAAGCTGATGATCAGTGCACCCGAAGGAGTAACTTCGGCCTGATCCCTAGCGATACTTAAGTTGAGATGATTTTGACAGCAGCATAGGAAAGCTTATTTTCATTGGCCTGAATTCACAGTATGGGCCTTAATCAGTGCCACTCTGGTTTTCTGTGGTGGGAAACTAAGCAAAAAATGTCATTTCTTCAGTCCTAAGTATAAAAAGATTTTTGGGAAAGGATCTACTTAGGACTTAAAACATAAAAATATGTTGCTGGGAGTTGAGTACAAACTCTTGCTACCATGGGAAAGTTTGTTAAATGAGAAATAGGATTTTTAAGAAAGATATATGCAGTCAATTTTGTCAACTCTTTCAATATTTATGCTTGCATATTTAATGTATGTTAAAGAATACTAAGTGGTTACAAATGCTTCTTTAATTATATGAATTCACGTTTGGTAGAGTTGGGAGGGTGGAGAATTAGGAGCAGTATTTGGAATGAAATTTTATGTCAAAATTTATACATACAAAATATTGAGGTAAAGCACAATCACGTAGTATTTAGTAAGGGCTTACAAGTCTACAAGGTTCTGTCTGCATTCTTGTGATTCATTTCCTTGACATTCTAGACCTAGACTAGAGCTGGTTTCTAGTCCTAATTCTATGGAATGTTGCCACTCAGTGCCTAATGTGTAAAATGAGCGTGTATTTTTGAAGAAACTTTTTTTTTTTAGAAGCTACAGCTTTTTTAATGTGGAAAGCTTACCTGGTGGGTTGAGTTGTATAAAATTTGTATTTCTCATTAAGTAGGTAATACTTCTTCCTACCCTTTAAATGAAACTAAATCACCAGTTCCCCTTTTTGTCTTCCTCCAATGGACAGTAATTACTAACTAGTGGCCAAGCCACTAGCCTAAGAAGTGTCTTCCTTCATCTCTTCCTATATTTACAATATTGCATCTATGTGTACAAATTTTAGCTTCTTGTTCTTTCCTTTGTATCTCTAGGGTTAGTTCCTCAGCATTTTTGCCTCTATTGATGAGACTCTGGTTATTACCAGTCTGCCTTCCTCCACATTGCTGGTTAGTGAGAATTAGCATATTAATATGATTGGTAGTGCCATTTCCCCATCCTTTCCCCAGTTGATAGTCTGTATTTCTTCAGCATTCAGAATTAGAAGTAAACTGAAAAGGGGAAGCATCTTAGCATAATAATTAGGTGACCATGCTTGGAATTCCAGTTTCCATCTTCATTACCTATGTTACTTTGGATGAGTTACATAATCTCTCCTAATAGTATGTACCTCATAGATTGTGAGAGTTGCTGCAACCTAGTACCTGATAAGGCCTGAGTAAATATCTGGAGATATTCTTGGTATTCCTTGTATGTGTGTAAATTTTTTTTAAGTTTATAATGTATTTGTATGTATATGTTTGTGTGTGCCAGCCAGGAGCTTTTGTGGGATATTTACTCAAAGAAACCTAGACTCTGTTTATTCTTTAACCTTTCTTTGGATCCTAATGCTTATCCTATTTTGGACAAAGGTAAATTCTTCCCAATCTTTCCTCATCTCTGGTTATGGTCATTATTGATTGATGAGAATACTGTTTTTCTTGGTTTTTTTATTTGTTTGTTTGTTTGTTTTCCTATAGTTAATGCGATGACTGGCATGTGCAGGGCCCAATGGAGGATGTAAAAACAATGAATACCTTTAATCATAGATGTTTATGTCATATGCCAGAACCCCTAATTATGCATTTTTAATTTTTGTAGTTTCTTTCCAGTATTGCTTTCAAGTTCTGTATCCTACAACTTCAATGATTTGATTTTATTCTAACAAGTTATTTTCTTTTTCTGAAGTTACTGTATATTTATACTTTTGGATTCTTTGGTTTACTACTAATCATAGGAAAGACTGCCTGGGCACAGAACTCTTATTCCATCAACAACTTTTCTATATCATTTGGCAGAAAGATATACGAAAAACATTGTCAAAAAGACGTCTTCTGAAAAATAGAAGAGACTTAAGCGTTCATGGAATCAGGCATTTCTTCTATGAGATCTTTTGTCTAAAAGAGAGCTGTGCCTGTTAATCAAGCTTACATTTTATTATTCTTTCTGTCCTTTCTTGCTATGAATTCACACACAATTTGAGGTGTTTTGTCAAAACTATTTTAATTATTGAATATAGATTTTTCTATTATATAATTTTTATAGCCAAGTAGGGGAAGTTGTTTTGCAGTTATTTAATTTTTTCAGATTATTTTATTTTATGTGTATGAGTGTTTTGCTTAGATTCATGTATGTATGTATGTACCACATGAGTGCCTAGTGCCTGCAGAGGTAGAGGAAGGCATTGGGTCCCTTGGAACTGGAAACATGGTTGTGCACCATTGTGTGGGTACTGGGAATCAGACTGGGGTCTTCTGGAAGAGCATCAAGTGCTCTTAACAACTCGTGCCATCTCTCCAGCCCGTTTTGCAGTCATTTATTCTTGGGCATCTGATGACAATTAATGATTTATTGCAAAGAAAATACACTATTCATTGTAATATTTCAAGATGTTCATAGAATGGACTCTAAGAAGCCAATACTTGGATTTCAATAAAGAGTACTGATGAGGAGATTCAGAAAATCAGTAATATTCTGGTGACAATTGTTGTCTCTTAAGATGGCTCAGTAAGTAAGAGTATTTGCTGCTCAGGCATACAAACCTGAGTTCGTGTTCTTAGCACTCAGGTGAAAAGCTTATCAGTCTCAGCATTGACAATTATAAAGCTAAAATATAAATCAACTCTGCATTATGGAATATCAAATATTCAGGCAATATTTAATTCTTTAAGTAAAAATAAAGCATATCCATTTTTTTATTAAATTTCTTTCACCTTTAATAAGTAGTAAAATTATATATAAAAGATTTGTTTTAAAATAGATTTATTTATAATTTATTGTGCCTTTTTTTTTTCACTTGTATAACAGTTTAACAGGCCAAGAAGTGTCTATATACCATCTCTGGATACACCATCTCTGGATTACTTATAATACTTAGTACACTCGAAATGCTATATAAATAATTACTATATGACTATTTAGAGAATAACGATAAGAAAAAATTTTGAATTTCTAGTTTTCTCCTAATATTTTCAATCCATAGTTAGTTGAGTCTGTGAATGGATGTGGAACTTACAAATTTTGGAAGGTTGGCTATATAATAAATATAATTTTAGCTATAGACAACTGGCTTACACAGATTTATAGAACTTTATTTTCCATAGCTAAATTTTTATTTTATATTACAAAACTGGCAATCACATAAAATTCAATGTTCTGAGGACAGTTTTTTCCTTTTCTTAAATAATATAGGCTACTATCTTATATAGGCTATTTTCTTAAATTAATATAGGCTACTTCAAGGGACTATAACATCTCGATCTCGTCTGGTACTAGAAACACATTTGTATCCCCCCCACCCCCTTTAATAACCTTTTATTTCTTTTTTTTTTTTGTTTGTTTGTTTGTTTTTTGGTTTTTTGAGACAGGGTTTCTCTGTGTAGCTTTGCACCTTTCCTGGAACTCACTTGGTAGCCCAGGCTGGCCTTGAACTCACAGAGATCTGCCTGCCTCTGCCTCCCGAGTGCTGGGATTAAAGGCGTGCGCCACCACCGCCCGGCAATAACCTTTTATTTCATAAAATGCATATGATTTATTTTCCAATTGAAGTGGCCAGGCTGTCTGTCCTTTAGTGTAGGGCACCCTCTAAAGAAAAAAAAAAACAGGCTGTGGCATGGAGGACAAATAGCTGGCGACACACGCTACAAAAATGACAGCATCTCCCTTGTCTTTCATGCTTGCAGGGATTGGATTGGTATTTGCTGTGTTCTTTGATCTTTAAATTGGAGATCATGTGTGGAACAACAATCTTTTTCCAACAGACAGTTAAGATTGAGAAAAGTTAATGCCCTACTTATCCAAACTTTTCAGTTTATATTGAGAAAGAGGTAAAGCATCGATGGGGACTGACCTTTTGGCCATTTCCACAGTAGCCAGGCCAGACTTCTTAATGTAAGAAACAAGGGTGAATGGTAAGTGAAGATCTGAATCTTGCTTTACTTGAGAAGCTGACTATTGTTGATTCCTGTCACTTCTTGCTCAGGTTTCCGGGATGCAGGCTGCCTGCCACTGTATATGCTGATTCTGTTTGAGAATAGACAACATACTATAACTGATAGGAACACACACTCAGAAGGTGTGTGATCATCTTGATTAAGTGACAGCTCATTTATTGTTTACATTTGAGTTTTCTCATCTGTAAAATGTAGGCAATTGCTTCCATCTCAAAAGGATAAGATAATTTTATGTATTAAATGATTTGGTTAGGGCCAGGTCTGTTTATTACTACTGTTGTTATAGGGTAATTTTTGCCTGGATTTTGTTCAGTGCCTTTTGTAATACTGTCACTAGTCTATATTTCTTATACTTAGTGAGTATGTTTGCTTGGTAACTTTACATTCCAGGAAGTGAGAGCTGGAATCATTTCTTCCTTTGTGCACCATTGTCCCTCTGCATCTAACTAATACCAATAGAGCTCAACAAATAGGTGTTGAGTTAGTCACTTGCAGGTGACTGTTTTTACTGTTGATGAAAGTTGGTAGAGAGGGGAGTATTGCCAGAAGTAATTCTTGGTATTATGATTTGCTTAAGTTTTTGGTTGGTGGTAAATGGTTGGTTTGAAAAGTTGTGAAGAATGATTATAACTATTTAATGAATGCATAGTCTATCCAACTTAATAAGTACAACTAACGTAATACAATGCTGAAAGAATGATTGTAGAAAAGATAATCTGGATAAGCAGTAAAATTTCTTTTCCTTTTTATGTTTCTGTGAATCGTTTGGCAGTTCTTTCTGTGAAGTGCCTATATTCCATTAGAATATACTTACATTTTTTTTAATGTTAGAAGTACAATATCAGTACTATACACAGTCCTGGGATTTTTTTACCTCCCAAATGTCTGTTCTTCCTACTTTTTAATTGAAAACCTGAAGTTCAAAACTTTGGTGACTTTGCCAACAAAATGCTGCAATTTGGGGCAAAGCCATGGAATGTCAGCAGTTTTCCAAACCTAATCTACTTGAAATGTATGCATTGTGGAGGCCATAGGCATTAGTTGAATTATTAGATATGAAATATGGCATAAATAAGCTTGACCATAGGTCCTCAGTAGATCAAATAGATACAAATATTAATGCAGAACAGAAAAAGGAGATTCATTTGATGTGGCTGGGTTGCTGTGCTGTGGATTTGACTTGGTTTATAGAGTGACAGCTTATCATAAAATAGGGAGATGCAAACACTCAGGTCTGTAATGTAATATCCAGATGTTAAAACTAGAGGAACAGGACTTTAAACTTATCTTTGGCCAGCTTGATGCCTACCTGTACTTACATGAGGCCCTGTCTCAGAACAGCAAAAGAAAACTTAGATCATTGTGGTTTCATTGGGAGGAAGAACAGCTAAAGAGGTCTTGTGACTCTCTTATCTTTTATCATTTCCTGACATGAGATTTAAGTTTAAATAGAAGGCAAAAGTTATGTAAAAACAAGCAGTCCTGGTCAAGGTATAGTCTTGCCTCTCACTGATCCATCGTTGTCTAATTTCCAGAATACCTACAAGGTATTCTGACAGTCATATCTGTGTAATCTCTTTCTGAGTGACAAGTTCCTCCTCTAGTTGGTAACAGGCTTTGTTTCCTTTTCCCCAGAAAGGTTCTTGTGCAGTCATTCTGATATCTTGAGGACCGTTGTTTCAACAGCTAAAAGAAGAGGCCAAACTGTCTTTTAGAATATATTTGTTCCCTCTAAGTTCATTGCAGTACTTGCCTAGTTGGAGTGCCTATAGAGAACAAGTCTGGGAGAAACTTCCATGATGAGTGACTTGGTTATGCGTTCTAGTTAGGGTTTCTATTGCTGTGATAAACATCATAACAAAAACTAGCAAACAAACAAAACAACTTGGGAAGTTGGGAAGTGTCTTAGTTTTCTATTGCAGTGACAGAACACCATGACCAAGGCAGCTTATAAAATAAAGTGTTTAATTGGACCTATGGTTTTTGAGGGTTAGAGTCCATGATAGTAGGACAAAAGCATGATAACAGGACCTACTGAAAGCCTACATCTCAGTCCAAAAGCAGGAGGCTAAGAGAACACACTGGAAATGGCATGGAATTTTGAAATATCAAAAACTTTCCCCAGTGACATACCTTCTCTAACAAGACCATGTCTCCTAATCCTCAAACAGTTCTACCAACTGGGGACCAAGTGTTCAAATATATGAACCTGTGGGGTCATTCTCATTCAAATCACAAGAACAAAAGTTTTATTTGGTTTGCACATTTCAATCCCAGCCTATCATTTTTTGGAAGGCAGGAACTCCAGCAGGCCATAAACTTGTTCTCAGGAACTGAGGCACTGACTATGAGGAATGATGCCTACTGAATTGCTCTCTATGGTTTGCTAAGCTTGAATTTTTATGTAGCCCAAGACTCCCAGCTCAGTGTGGCATGATCCACAATGTGCTGTGGCCTCTCATGTCAATCATTAATCAAGAAAATGCCCTGTAGACTACTCCTACAGACCAGTTTTTGGAGACATTTTCTCAACTGAGGTTCCCTCTTCTCAAATGACACTAGCTTGTATCAAGTTTATAAAACAATTAAACAGCATATTATGATACTTGGTTTACCCACCCCACCTCCAACCAGGTGGTATGTTAACATGAATATCTGCTTTGAGCTAAAAATTGCTTATACTCAAACTTAATGATGCAACCCTACCACCTTGGGGGAATAACCATCCTGTATCACCAGAATCAGGGTTAGGACCAGTGCCACCTAAGTTAAAAAAAAAAATACTGTGGATACCCAAAGTCCTCAGTTTCCTCATTCTTCCCTTACCTTTCTTTCACTAAAAATGTGTATCCTAAAGACAAAAATGTGCTTTGGCTCCCCTTTACATGGCAATATACTTTCTCTCCCCCCTCCCACTCCCGTGTGTGTGTGCGCGCGCATCCTTGTGGAAAAATACATATAACAAAATTTATTCATTGCATATTTTCAGTGTTATGCAATCAATCTCAAGAACTTTTTACATCTCAAAAAAAAAAAAAAAACCCAAAAAACCAAAAATAACAACAACAACAACAAAAAAAAACCCTGAAACTCCACGTCCATTAAGCAACTCTTCATTTCTTGCTAAATGGCAGCAACCTTTCCTTCAGCCACTGGCCACTTCTACTTTCTGTTTCTATGGGTTTGACTACTTTAAATATTTCATGTTTCTGAGGTCACATATTATGCTTTTATGACTGGCTTATTTAACTTAATATTTCCAAGATTAATCCATTTTGTAGCATGTTTAATGTGCTTATATTTGAAGACAGGCAGTACCCTTCTCCCTTGGAACTTGTTAGTATGTCCTTCAAAATGTGATGTAGTTAATCTTGTACTGAGCCAGTTCAATAAAAGTGTTTATCAGCTGTAGGAGTATGCTGGTAGAATTTTGGGGATCATTATGTATATTATCATAACATGTGCAAATAGTGATACTTTGACTTCTTCCTTTCTAATTTGTATCCTCTTGATTTCTTCTAGTTATCTTATTGCTCTGGCTAGAACTTCAAGTACTATATTGAATAGAAGTAGATAGAGTGGACAGCCTTGTCTTGTTCGTGATTTTAGTGGAATTGCTTTGAGTTTCTCTCCATTTAGTTTGATGTTAGCTGTTGGCTTGCTATATATTGCTTTTATTATGTTTAGGTATGTTCCTTGTATCTTCGATCTCTCCAATACTTTTATCATCAAGGGTTATTGGATTTTGTCAAAAGCATTTTCAGCATCTAATGAGATGATCATATGGAGGTTTTTGTTGTTGTTATTGTTGTTCAGTTTATTTATATAGTGAATTACATTGATAGATTATTGTATGTTGAACCATCCCTGCCTCTCTGAGATGAAGCCACTTGATCATGGTGGATGATCTTTTTGATGTGTTGGATTTGGTTTGCGAGTGTTTTGAGTATTTTTGCATCAATGTTCTTGAGGGAAATTGGTCAGTTATTCTTTCTGTGTTGAGTCTTTGTGTGGTCTGTGTATCAGGGTGACTGTGGCCTCATAAGAATTTGGCATTGTTTCTTCTGTTTCTATTTTGTGGAACAATTTGAGGAGTATTGGTATTAGCTCTTCTTTGAAAGTCTGGTAGAATTCTTAGCTGAAACCATCTGGTTCTGGGATATTTTTTGGTTGGGAGACTTAATGACTGCTTCTATTTCTTTGGAGGTTATAGGTCTACTTAAATAGTTTATCTGGTCTTGATTTCATTTTGATATGTGGTACCTATCAAGAAATTTATCCATTTCTTTTAGATTTTCCAATTTTGTGGAGTATAGGTTTTTAAAGTATGGCCTGGGTTTCTTCAGTGTCTGTTGTTATGTCCCCCTTTTTGTTTTTGATTTTGTTAATTTGGATATTCTCTCTCTGCCTCTTACTTAGTTTGGATAAGAGTTTAAGACTCATTAAAAAGTTTCATCTTTATCATGAGGACAAAGATATGATTATAGTAGTTAGCAATTGCTGCACAAATTGCTTTGACTTAGCTGCTTAAATCAACCTCCTTTGTTGATAGTTCTCTGGGTGTACCAATTTGAGTGGAATTCAGATCAGGATTTTGCTGGTTTCACTTGGGTTTCTTGTGCTTCTGCATTATCTGGAAGGTTGATAAGAATAAGCCATCTTAGATCACTACCTCCAAAGTATGACAGCTTGATGATTACTGATATAAGCTTTAATGGGAAAAGTCTTCTGTGCTCTCACCTTCCTGTGACTACAAGACATTTTTTTCCACATGGTGGTCTTGAACTCAAAATGTTTAAGTTCACAAGCCTGTGTTATTTCCTTTAACTTCTTTTGGTTAGAACAAGTTGCTGAGCCAGCCTCTATCTAGGGAGGAAGAAATACAGACTTCCACAATTTATTTTTCTGTTTTAAATTGTGCTGGAGATTAAAACAAAGGTCTCATTCCAGGCTAAGCATTTGTTCTGCCACTGAGCTATGTACATCTCCAGCCTTAGACTTCCTTTTGATGGAATTAGCCAGAGTCATATTGTGAAAAGGTCCATGGATAACAGCAGTTTGTAGGTTATTTTTTAAGCTCTTCAGTGGAGTATAAGGTGAGTGTAGAAATATCAATGAGTGGATGGTTAACAAAGATTTGAGGGAACAAGGAAAAGTAGTAAGAGGAGACAGCTGACCCAGAGAAGCTGCCCTAGATCCAGCTCAACTGATATAATTGGCTAATTGGCTCCAGGGAAAGGCAGAGTCCACTTGGCTCCATGCGTGTGATCATATTTGCAGCATATTTTGTTTTGTTTAAGAAGGACAAAAAGGAACATATTGTTACGGAGTAGGACAGGTCCTCAGTCTGCTAGGAGACTCAGACTAGTAGGCTGGCCTCTAACATGGAGCCAGTGCTGCTGCAGCTCACACTGCTTGCTCTTCTGTGGGGAGGAGAGCATGGGGCTGCGGCACTGCCCATAGGCTGCAGGCACAAGGGTCTTGCCAGATGAGCTGGAGGAGCAGCTCAGGGCCAAGGGCAGGAGGTGTGCAGAGATCTTGGAGGACCCCAGGGGATTGTGAGTGAATCCCCAGATAATTGGACATTGAGTAATATATATTGTTGGAGTTTGGTTTTTCTTGGTTCAGATTTGATTGTGCCATGATTCTTCCCTCTTAAACAAAGTATTTATCTAAATTTTGATTTTAACAGGAGCCCACAGCAGAAAGACTGAACTTTTAAAGAGATTTTGTATGTTTAAAGAGATTTGATATTTTTAAAAGAGACTTAA
Source organism: Peromyscus leucopus (assembly GCF_004664715.2). Taxonomy (NCBI): domain Eukaryota; kingdom Metazoa; phylum Chordata; class Mammalia; order Rodentia; family Cricetidae; genus Peromyscus; species Peromyscus leucopus. The sequence continues at coordinate 165,256 of NC_051067.1, read as the reverse complement.
CATCTAATGTGTTTGAATTTGTAAGGACTGTGGGAATTTAAAGTTATTTATATTTTATATTGCAATATTAATATTAATATGCCACCTTAGGGATAAATAAGAAAGGAACGGTTCTAATTGAAAAGTGATGTGTTTGTGTGTCAAGTTGACAAGGGGTCAGTTGTATTGGCTAGTTTTATGTCATCTTGACATAAGCTAGTCATTAGAGAGGAGGGATCCTCAAATTACAAAATTCCTCCATAAGATTAGACTGTGAGGAAGCCTGTAGAGCATTCTTAATTAGTGATTGATAGGGGAAGGCCCAGTGCATTGTGGGTGGTGCCTTCCCCTGGGCTGGTGGTTCTGGGTTCTATAAAAAAGCAGGCTAAGCAAGCCAGAGGGGCAAGCCAGTAAGCAGCACCCCATGGCCTTTGCATCAGCTTCTGCCTCCAGATTCCTGACCGGCTTGAGTTTCTGCACTGACTTCCTTTTATGATGAACTGTGATCTAGAAGTACATACTAAATAAACACCACCCCCCCCCAAAAGAAGAAACATAAAAATAAAGAATACAGAGTTGGAAAGGGTATAGGAGTTTGGGGTGAATATGGAAAGAGGGGGTGAATATGATAAAAATGCATTGTAAGCATGAATGAAATTCTCATAAAATTAATAGATGTATTAAAAATGCAAATACATGCTTACATTTTAGGAGAGATGTTTGTTATTTTAAATAATTTCTAATTAATATTTTAAGTATAAGGTAGTAAACAAGGTGTTTTGTTTTTTTTTTCAAAGTGTTAAAAATGGCATGATGGACATAGACTTTATTATGTATCTGCAAGTTTGGGGTTTTGTTTTTGTTGTCTCACTATGTAGCCTAGGCTGGCCTTAAACTCACAAACCTGCTGTCTCAGCTTCCTAAGTGCTAGGATTACAGATATGCAGTACTGCAGTATGTCTGTTTTTATAGTTAGTCAGCATTGTATCCACATATCTGCATTCTAATGGTCTTCATTAAGCAGAATCCTAGGTTGAGAGCAAAGTTTACCACTGAAGCTGTATGTGAGAGGATAGGATAGTATCATCTCTCTCCCACCTCCCACCTTCCTGCTGAGGGCCCTTTGAAGGATCTTTAAACCAAACATTTTGAGACAGTAACACAGCTCCCTCAAAAGTTCAGTTAGCTCTGTGGCACTGGACAGTTGTTAGTGAACATCTAGACTGGGTTTCCATCCAAAACCAGTGATGTGACAGGCTTATGGTTATACACTATAGGAAGTGTCGAGTTAATTCACATTACTATATCTAGGCAAATTTATACAATGTCTTTCTGTAAACCTGGAGTTAATAAAATAACTACATAATTAGAATTTTTTATATACCAGTTGCATGATGACTATGCAGTTATGTGGCTGACATTAATACACACTATAGCTTCACTGGTCCTTTATTAAATGCTGCTTCTAAAGTTGATTTATCTATCCATTCCATCGAAAAGGCCAGCTATTACACTCTGGGATATGGCAAACTAGAGATACAAACCAAAGGTCTCAGGAGGCTTTTGTGCTCATTGTCCTTTAGAAGAAACAGATTTTTTTTTATTGCACAAATTCTTATCTGAATACTCATATTATCCAACCAGGTGGTACAAATATTACAGTCAATGCAGATAGTACTAAGAATTATCTCCTACTAATGTTGAACTTCATAGCTGTTCTTTAGCCTAAGACACTGTTAAATTTGAATACCAAGAAGGTTGTTTCAGAACTAGGGTATGTGCTCTACATTCCCATTCACACCACTAATATTTGTTGAATACTTGTCAAATCTAAAGGAAACTCCATTTCCTCAAATCCTGGTGGTTAGACAAAAGCCAACATTCCTCAGGAACTTATGAAGCTGGTTTGGTTCCCCTCTACCATAAGGAACCATTTCCCTTATCATTGGCAGGAGGGATAAATGTTTATCTATAGTGCCTATTAGCATACCAAAGCACATGCTGGCTGTCTTAGTGTTTTATTGCTGTGAAGAAAAACTGTGACCACAGCAACTCTTATGAAAGAAAGCATTTAGTTGGGGCTTACTTACTGTTTCAGAGAGTTAGTCCATTATCATCATGGCAGGGAGCATGGCAGCATTCAGGCAGAAATGGTGCATGAGAAGTAGCTTAGAGTTCTACATCTGGATCAGCAATCAGCAGGAAGAGAGAGTCACTGGGCCTGGCTTTTGAAAACTCAGAGCCCACTCCCAGTGATATATTACCTCTTACAAGAAACACTTAGTCCAACAAGGCCACACCTCCTAATCCTTCTCATGTAGTTCCTTTCCCTGATGGCTAAGCATTCAAATATACAAGCCTATGGGGACATCCTTATTCAAACCATCACACTGGCCTCCAGGCTATCTCAGTATCACAAGCACCCCATTATTCATTTAAAGTCCATGCTAGCATCCTAGCCTTTCTCATCTCCCCTGCCCTAAACTCCCTCCAGCTCAGGAGCTTCCCTACCCCAGCTACTCATTTTTCTTATAGCTCTGGTATTTTGGCTATGCCCTCTGTTGGGTTCAGTCTCTCACTCTTTGCCTCCCTTTTGCTTTCTCTCTCTAACCTTCTCTCTGTGTCTCCCTCCTTCCCCTCTCAGTGCCCTCCTCCCTCCCCACCTGCTCTGTTCCTGCTTCGTTCATGGCCAGGTCCAGTCTGCTGGCCATGTTCAGTCTATTTCTTTCTATCTCTGCTCCAGACTCTTCCAGATGCCTCTGACTGTTCTCTCTCATATCTATAATAAAAATCCTTCCCCTACACCATATCATGAGCTAGTCCTGTTTCCAGTTTATGCAGTACTGACTTTTATAGAGTAGTTGCTTGGGATGGATCAGAGAACACAATAGGCAGAACACTTTACTTTTTGAGGATATTTCCATTCCACAGAGTTAGATGATAAATAGAAACAAGTCATAAATTTACTAGAAACACTTTAGAAAATATCAGTGTAAAAGGGGACCAAGGATAGGAAGTTGAAAAGGAACACTAGGAAGCCTTGTTATAGCAAAAGCTTGTGCTGAAAGTAAAAGTAACAGATTAGTACCATTAAGGAGAGGCCTCCTGCTGTGTTTGGAACTATGGGAAGGGTGTCTTGATGGTACAACCCGTGCCCCCAATACCTTCTCAGCTAAACTTCCAATTCCTGAAAGGATAAGGCAGTAGCTCTCAACCTTCCTAATGCTGCCACCCTTTAAAACAGTTCATGTTGTGGTGACCCCCAACCATAAAATTGTTTTTATTGCTACTTTGTAACTGTAATTTTGCTACTGTTATGAATCATAATATAAATATCTGTGTTTTCCATGATCTTAGGTAACTCCTACGAAAAGGTCATTTGTGACCCACTGGGTTGAAAACTGCTGCCCTAGGGTTTTTGTTGTTGTTTTCTCCTGGAAAGCAGTTATTACAATTTACAAAACCTGCAGCTAATGTAGTCAAAAGAGATAAGGGTTCATCCCAAATTGGTAGTAGAATTAGTAGGAATTTAGTAGTGTAAGCTGTACTATGCTGTCTTTGAAGGTATGAGAGACAGGTCGTCCTGGGTTCTTCCTCCATGATCAGAGAACTACTGAGGCCAGGCAACATGTGGCAGTTTTGGAGTTGCTGCAAGAAGTCCCTAAGAGGCCATTGAGTGAAGCTATATAAGAAGCATGGGTTACAGTGGAAACACTGAGACGTTGGAGATGCTAGAGCCTTAAGACATCTGCTAAGAGGAGTTACATAGATGGAGTAGAACCAGCCCTAGAGAAAGATTGCAGGTAGCAAAGCTGGAGGGACTGAGCCTTCTAAGCTCCCTGAAACTAAAGCATGAGTTAAAGGTCATGGAGCTACAGGGTGATGGTTGTTCTGCTGGGTTTGAGTCTTGTTTTATTCCTCTCTTTTGGAAGGAATTGTGTATTCTGTACCATTGTATGTTAGACGTGTGTAATTTGCCTTTTGATTTTACAAAGGTCACAGTTAAGAAATTGCCTTGAGTATCAAAAGAGACTTTGAACTTTTTAATGCTTGTTTGTTTTTTTTTCAAGACTGGTTTCTCTATGTTGTCCTGGCTGTCCTAGAACTCTCCTGTAGACCAGGCTGGCCTCGAACCCGAGATCTGCCTGCTTCTGCCCCCTCAGTGCTGAGATTAAAGGTGTATGCACTACCTGGCTTTGACTTTAAACTTTAACATGGTGTTGTTACTGTAAAAGACTACCAGACTATTGCAGTTGGACTAAGTACATTTTGCATTATGATAATGGCTATGAGCCTGAGGGGCTGCAAGAGAGTAGAATAGTTTTGAATGAGAAGTATCCTGGTAGTCTCTCTGTAGTCTCTCAGCCATCTGCTCCATTTGCCTTGTACCATTATAGACTCTCTTTCTGCAACTATAAGTCAAAATAAACTCCCAAAAAGTTGTTTTTAGTTATGGTTTTTATCACAGTAATGAAAAATAACTAATATGCAGCTGTATCCCTGGACCCTAGAGTATGATTTTTATCTTGAGTGGTATAGGTGGTCTAAAGTTTATATATTTCCCTATGCCATTTCATGTTAGGCCCCTTTACTATTGTTTTTAACTGCTTTCTTTCTTTTTCAGCTACAAGGCTTTGGTCAGCCAAGTGTTTTCCATGCTGCAATTGTCATCTTCTTTGAATTCTTTGCATGGGGCCTGTTGACAACTCCAATGTTGACTGTAAGTATCATTGAACTGTGTCTTTCATCTTTAGACATGCTGTATATGAAATACAAGGCATTGTTGAAATTGTATCTTTATTAGGATGTTAGTGGCTTTTGATTGAATGACCCAATAAATAGAAAATTGGTAAGTACTTCATAATGATGAATATAAGAATGATCATGTGCCTGGTTTTGATAACTTTTCTATAGCAGTTTCTTTAAACCAAGTATTAATTTTTTTTTATTTTTTAATTTCTTATTTCTTTTTTAAAATTTATGTATATGACTCTTTTGCCTGCGTGTATATCTGTGATGGTTTGAAAGAAAATGCCTCCCAAAGGGAATGACACTATTAAGAGGTGTGGCCTTGTTGGAGTAGATGTGGTCCTGTTGGAGGAAGTGTGTCATTGTGGAGGCAGGCTTTGAGGTCTCATATATGCTCAAGGTACTGCTCAGCATCTTAGACCACTTCCTGTTGCCTGCAAGATATAGGACTCTTAGCTACTTCTCTAGCACCATGCCTACCTGCATGCTGCTGTGTCCCACCATGATGATAATGGACTGAAACTCTGAACTGTAAGCAAGCCACCCTAATTAAATGTTTTCCTTTATAAGAGTTGCTGTGGTCATGGTGTCTTTTCACAAAATTAGAGACTCTAACTAAAACAATATCTATATACTTCTTGCTTGCTTACTTTTGGAGATATGCCTACTGTGAGAGACATCAAATCTTCTGAAACTGGTGTTACAGATGGTTGTTAGCTGACATGTGGGTACTCAGAATTGAACCTGGGTTCTCTGAAGTGATGGTACAGATTTTAAGAATTATAACAGTTAAGGTACATTTTAAATGCCTTTGAAATTAAGTTTCAGTTGTCTTTACTTGTTTTTAAAAATAGGCCAGGAGCAGTGACACATGCTTTTATTCCCAGCATTGGGGAGGCAGAGACAGGTGGACTCTGAGTTTGAGGCTAGCCTAGTCTAGAGTGAGTTCCAGAACAGACAGGACTGCAAAGAGAAATACTGTCTCAAACAAAAAACAAAAAACAAAAAAACCTGAAAACAACCAAAAAAAAAAAATAATAAAAATAAAAACCTAATACTTGTCTCTTCTCAATCATTATTTTGCCATACCAGAAAGTTCCTTTTCATATGTGCAACAGGGTGGCCATATAACCATTAGCTTATAGAAGACTTTATACATTGCTGAGTATAAACATCTTGGTTGATAGTTACATTGAAGGCTTGAAACACATCATTCCATGTTTCCTGAGTTTGTAAGGAAAAAATAAAGCCTAAATCATTCATCAACAACCCTTAATTTTTAATGTTATTTTTTTCTTTTGTACTTTGAACATCTTGACTATGATATAGCTTATCAATTTAGGCTTCCACTTCTTTTTCTAGGTTTGAGATATGTTCAGGTGTTTTTTCATGAAATAAATTATCTTTACCTAAATACATGGCCCTCAGTTTCCTCTTCTGTCCCATTGATTTCTCAGGTTTGGTCTCTTGAATATGTCTCAGACTTAGAAGTTTTGATCATACTTCTTAACTTTTTTATTTGTACATATGTCCAAATATATTATTGTCTCAGCCTTGTTCTCCATCTTTGAAATTTGTTTTTCTGCTTGATCTTGTCTGCTTATGATGTTTTCCATTCTCCTTTTTTTTTTTTGTTTTACTTAAGCAATTGATTTTTTTTTTTCATTTCCAGAATTTGTGTTTAATTCCCTTTCCGAGTCTGAACTTTCTTGCTGAATTTCTCCTTCCTGAACTCCTTTCTTAACTTCCTTGCTGAATTATGTTGGTAATATTCTTGAGTGGGTCATCCTAAATTGAATCTCTTACTTCATTTGTCTGCTTGAGTCTTCTCCATGGTCACTGATCATTTGAAAAGTAGGAATCTGAAATCTTTTTATTTGGCATTTTTAACTATCTCCCTATCTTTTGTTTCCAGTATTGAGGAGTTGTGAACCTGTAGAGGGTTAGTTTCTTTGTTGTAATTTGCACATCTGTTGGGATGGAGGTGTCCTTCAATTTTATCTCTCCTTCCCCCTTTCTCCACTCTTGTTATTGTTTGTTTGTTTTGCTTTGTTTTGCTTACATGAATCCTGGTGTCCTGTCTTCGTTTGGATATTTGTTTTACTGCTATTTCAGGGAGAAGCTGACTGAAATAACTTACACAACAATCTTACAACAGCTCCAGTGTTAACTTGTATTAGCAAATATCTGTGCCCTTCATTTGTGTCCCTTTAAAAGTTGAGAGGCAGCTGTACTTGGGTATTGGTTGATGAAACCATAGGTTTCTTTTCTTTTGTTTGGATTTTTGTTTGTTTGTTTGCTTGCTGTTTTTTCATAGCTGCTGGGAAGGACAGAATAAAGTAAGACAGTAGAAAAATTTATGGGGCTAGAGGTGTGAGAATTAATACACAAATAGATGTTAAAACTTTACCTAACAAGATAAAAGTTAAAATACAATGATGAACAAAATATAAAAGTGTAAATACATTGAAATAAGGGAGAAAATTAAATAAAAATGAGCAATAAAATAGTATCATGACCTTTGCCAATGATTCTTCCTATTTGAGAAGATACTGTTTATCTCTGGGGAAAGGACTGGTGGTCTCTGTAATTCAAACAAGTTAAATTAGTAGAGTTTCTATTGTAAGTCCACTTTCTGACAGAATTCCCCAGTATGTGCTCACCCCTCTAACCCCCATGTGCAAATTACAACCTTCTCTCTAGTGTTTTGGGAATTAGTATATGTGAAGGACTTTCTTTGACTAAGGCTCCGAGGAGGGGTCTAAGGCCTTTTCTCCAGCTTCTTATATTTTCCTTCTACCTCCTACCCCTTTCCTTCTATCACACTCAAGTTCTATGGGACACTTTCCAGAATCCTGTGTAGCTTCCCTATGCAAATGAGCTCAGGGAGAAGTGGACATAGAGGATCTCTTAGCTGCAGACTCCTATACTACATTTACATTACTCTTTCCAGTTGGCTGTGTCCCACTGCCACCCACATATATCTTATCTAGCCTTTTAAATTTCCCTCTAATGTTCAAAGCAGATAATTTTTGGGGTGGTGGAATGTTCCTGGCAGACTCTGAAACAGCCAGCTGAGAAGCTGCCCTACAGCCTCTTGAGTTTCTGAGCAGTTATGCTGCTTGTATAAATTTGCTTAAAATGAATATGTAAGTGTGAAGAGTACCCAGTTGCTAATATAATTTTATTGTAACATTATTTAAGAAATGTAGCTAAGTGAGTGAGTGTGTTAATTTTTCTTCTGTGGGTTCTTCACTTTGGTTAACTTGCCTTAATGTGTTCTCTTGGTTCCTGACTTTCTCCCCTGCTGTTCACCCCACAGTGTGTTATCCCTATTCTGTTTTTTGATTAAGGAGATTGACTTCCTCTTTAAGAAAAACATTTTGCATTGGCATATGCCATTTATTTCTGCCCTTTTTGATTGATTTTTTTAAGTGATAATTTGTGATTCTTTGATAAGGAAGGAACAAAATTAGGGTTTATTTAGTCACAGCTAGTACTCATCTATCCATCCTCTTTTACATTTGTGTGTCATTCTGTTTATTCCTTGGCATCTTGAACCATCAACCACAATGGTTTAATATTAAGATGATAGCATTTCATTTTTTAATCTTAATGTAGCAAGTGAACAGCACTTTTTTATTTTTAATGAGGCAAAACCAGAAGAATCTAAAAAAAACAGTGTTGGGATCATGATTTGGAAAATTAGAATACTATTAGGTATTAATATTTTGTCCAGTTTAACTTCTTGGTCCACAGTCTTTGAGATATGTTACTTAGGTAGCCATGGCTTAGCTTATTGTTTTAATTCATTTATTTGATTATATAAATAAAGTTTGCATCACTAATGTCTTGTAGCAGTTTTATGAAATTGCTTTCATGTGGGCCTACCTTCTAGTACTACTAGTAGTATTAGTACATTAAAAAGACCTGTCCCTTATTTACATGCTCTTTGAGGGTCTAATCTTAATTTAGTATGAATAATGTGATTAAACTAATACCTAGGGTACATTTGAATCAACTGCTTAATTGAATAAACTATATTTAATAGTCTTAGAAACTAGAATTTCATTTCTTTTAATTTATAGACTTTATTTTTCAAGCTGACTTTGAAACCTCAGTAGACACTTAAGAATTGAGTATTTCCTACTCATTTATCTCTTTCATAGTCTGAAAAACCCAGACTATGCTTTGAACACTTTCTTGTGACATTCACTTCTCTTATCCTTTATTCTTAACTGACTCTCAAGATAATGTGCCCATTCATTCCTTCATTTGACTAACATACATTTTTCTCTTGTCTGCCACTTGATCTTTGACTAGCTTTTTTGTCTCCTTAATAAGTGTGTCTTTCCAGGATTTACAATGGCTGTAATGAGGTACAACTGTCTACTAGACCTTTTGGTCACATTAAATAGTCTCTTTGTTGGATAATTTACTCTTCACGTAGTGGGAGAAAAAAAAACAGTAAAGTCAATGTTGTAACTAGAGTCACATGTATACTATCTTGATTTCTAGAATCATGAGATGCCACAGACTGACTTGTTAGCTTTAGTAGATGTACTTGTTAGATTTTGTAGGGTTTATTTATTATTTATTTATTTTTTAAAATAAAATTTCCAGAATGAGCCTGTATTTAGGACCCTGCAAGTCTCACAGCAGGGAGATTATCCTAGAGAGGTGAAGAATGAAACTCCAATCAGTACCATCTTTGCAGGCACTGGGTCAAAATTTCCAGTCTGACTTTGGGTTTTTTTTTTCTTACCTATTTAAGCATAGTAAAGCTTTGGAAAAAAGGTTTCTGCTTGAGAGTTATCACAACAAAGCTTTAGACATAACTACAATGAAACTCCCTAGCAAAGTAACAAAGCACTATGACCTTTACGATAAGAATGAGTTCTATTGGCTGATAAACAGAATTTAGGGCTAGGGCCTAGAAAGGAAGTATTTATAATAACCATAAGAACAGGTTCTGTTGGGAGGATGCAAAGTACATGGGACCTCTTTCATATAGTTTCTATTCACTCAAAGACAGAGCTCAGGATTAGGGCCTAAACAATTCTCAGGATTTGAGGGAAATTCAGGTAGAGGCTGGCTCCTAATACAATAGCAAAGGATTACCAGGTCATTTGACAGCTCCACTCTAGTATTCCAGGTGACCAGCAATCATTCATTTCTTTCCATTGAAGAAAATAAGCCTACATGACTGACAATCCTGGTTTCTCCAATGCATACTCTAAGCTGTGCTTCCTACAGGCTCATTTATGTAAATGATAATTATTAAAGTCATTAAGTATCACTCACTAACTATTTGATCAATATTATTTGTTAAATCTTTGTTTACTATTGTGTAACTGACAGTGTACAAAGCATTAATCTAATCAAACAGATGCAATGAGCTTTTCTTGGCATTTATTTCTCTTACTAATACATATTTTTGTCTGTCACACATTTTAAGTTTATTTATTTAAATGAATGCCTATACATGTGTGTACACATGCCAGTGGAAGGTGTTATTTATTTGAGGCACTATTTACCGGGTACAAGAGAACATGAGGTACAACAGAACCCACTATAAGAGTTTTTATTAGGGGAGGGAAAAGAGGGATTGCGCAATAGGCCTACTAGAAATGAATGGTGAGGAAAGAGTGGGGAACAGGTAGAACCCGTTTATAGGTGTGTGTGTCCCGTCCCCCGCGCCCCCCCCCCAAGCATTCACATATGGGTTTGTAGCTATGCCACACATGTGCATAGATTACCTGATCACACTGCATGCAGATGTAGGAGGTAAGGCCCTGTGGTGACTAAGCATTCTGCCTGACTGATGAACAGTGCATGTGTGATCATGTAGCTGGGGGTTGGCTGGGAATTATAACAGAAGGCAGAAGAGAGTATAGGATACCCTGGAACTGGAGTTACAAGTACTTGTGAGCCCTATGATGTGAATAATGAGAATTGAACACTGATTCTCTATGAGAACAGTGAACACTCTTAACTGCTGAGCCATCTCTCCAGTTCCATTTGTCATGTATTTTTATATATGTAAACAAGGTAATACTTTAGCAAAGACTTTGCTAATCTACAATAAAATTATAAAAAGAAGTGACAAGACAGTGTAAAATAACTATTAGTTAGTCTCCTTGTCTTCAAATTTGTGATATATGCATCATTATACTGCCTCTGGCATCAATTACACCGGAAACAAAGCCATTAGAACAAATTAGCATTCTCCATAAGTTAGTGGTCTGTAAACTGTAATCCCTGGGCCATATCTAGCATGGTGTTTTGTGTGCTTAGAATGGCTTTTATAGTTGTGATTAGTTGGTATAAAGCAGCTAAATGTTACCATTTTTTAAACAGTATATTGTTAATATTTTAATTGATATTTAGTTGGATTTCCTCTGATTCTCCGCTCTGATGCCCTTTTTTTTCTTTCTGGATCTCTGTATTTCCTTCTGTAATCAATTTACAAAGACCTTTTTGTTTTTTTTTTGACTTTGGTGCAGTTCTGCCTTATAGAATGGAATGTTGTTTGTAATATACAGCTGATGGAGATCTTCATTCTGGTGGAGAAGAAACATTTTTATTTTAAGATTTGTATTAATTGAACCTTTTAGAAGTGAGGTAGATTATCTTTTCCTTTTTTGTCAGTCATTTTGGTACATTTCAACAACTTTTCTCAGTCTTTCTACTGAATTTGATGTATCTGTTTAAATTTACAAGTGAGAGTATAGATGAGGAGTTGAGAGATAGATGTTTTCTGGGACTAGGCAAATAATGTAAATGTGTGAAGTTGGGTGAGAGTGTGCTGCTGTTACAGTTCCAATGCCTGCACTTTCAACAACAGTAATCATGGTCTTTTTACTAGCCAGTTAGCCATAGTCTTTCATTAAAGTCTATGGGTTGCTGTGAGAAACTGGAGAACCACATGGGATGGTGAGGAAATTACTAAGGAGGCCTATACTTACTTATTCTTAAGGGTGTGAGGCACTTTGGGGAGGGTATGTTCCTGCATGTGCCCAATCTGCACCATAGTTTTAACTGAAACTAAAGGATAGTTTGAAAGTATATTAGCATAGGAGTAGTAGAAACTCCTATTCTTTAACATTTAGTGCAAGGACTGATTTTAGGAACTCTTCATCTGTTAATGGATAGACCATTCTTGGGTTTTCTCTAGAATACTGAAGGATTTTGCAATGTAGTTAAAAGGCTTTTTGCTGCTTTTAGTGGCTCTAAGTAATCTAAAGCACTGTTTGGCTTGAATTCCACTCCATTTAATTCTGTAAATGGCCCACTTTAAGGACCATGCTTGTGATTATTATCTTGTAGCCAACTACAAAGGCATTGACAACAATATATCTGGGAGAGTTGTTGGTTTTTTGTTTTTGTTTTTGGTGTGTGTGTGTGTGTGTGTGTGTGTGTGTGTGTGTGTGTGTGTGACTGATTTTAATAATGCATTCCTTATAGCTGTTTTTGTTTTGTTTTTCCTTTCATTTAAGAGTTTTAGAGATCTGGAAAATTAATTTATTGAAAGTTCTCTGTCAACATCTTCTATTAATACTTTAACCGTTATTTGTAAAGAAAAAAAATGAAACACAATGCTCTGTATAGGGATGGGAGAGAGAGAGAGATGGATGGATGGATGGATGGATGGATGGATGGATGGATGGATGGATGGATATTCCTTCCTAAGAATAGTTAAAGGGGCTGGAGGGATGGCTCAGCAGTTATGGGTATTTGTTGCTCTTTCAAAAGACCTAGGATTGAGTTCCAGCATCCACGTTACAACTTAGAACTGTCTATAACTCCAGCCCTGGGATATCAGATGCCTTCCTCTGGACTTCATGGGTACACTATGCTCTAAATATTTTATGACCAAAGCATCTATGAGTGCTAGGGCTTACCTTGTCTGGTTCTTACCTTAGTGTTTTATTATTTAAGCAAAAGTGTTACTAACTTTTCATGGCTTCAAGGTGTTGTGTTTTTTATTTTGTTTTTGAGAGACAAGATTTTACTTTATAGCTCTTTCTGGAGTGGTTTTTGTCATTGTTGTTAAGAATTCATTAATATTTTATAATTTTATACAGTTCATCTTGTTTAGTCTTCCAGTAATAGAGGTGGGGATCTTTATCTTAAATTTATATTTGAATATGTCTTGATGTTTGTTTGCCTTTATAGGTTTTACATGAAACGTTTCCTCAACACACATTCCTCATGAATGGTCTCATTCAAGGTGTAAAGGTAAGAAAAATTGTGTAAAATTATAATGAACCAAAACTAGGAATCCCTACTAAGTCAGAATAAAATTCAACACAAATGCTTATAAGGTATAAAATAATTTAACATTAAAAAGCCCAGTGAATACGCTAAATGACTTAGGTCATTTTTATCTGTATATACATAACAATCTTCAAATGTTTAATTATTATATAAACCTTTAATTGCTCTGCCAGGCAACAGTTCTATTTAGCCCTTCAAGCTTATATGATATTTGTGCATTATACTGTGTGTTAAACAACATAATTCAAATTAAAATTATACCTTATTAATTTAAGCAACATTAATTAATACATATAGAAAGAAAGAATTATAATAGAGGGATCATATTTTAAATCTAACCTTTGCTTCTGTTTGTTCTCTAGGGCCTGCTCTCTTTTCTGAGTGCTCCCCTCATAGGAGCTCTCTCAGATGTATTGGGCAGGAAGCCCTTTCTCCTTGGCACAGTCTTCTTTACCTGCTTCCCTATCCCACTGATGAGGATCAGCCCTTGGTGAGTTGCTGAACTCTTCACTGTCATACTGGTCTGTTTTGAGTCCTATGTAAATAAAAACAGGTTGGCCACCACTCCTAATCCAAATATCCAAAATGTGAAATGATCTAAAATCCTAAACTTTTTGATCGCTGACATAACACAAATCTGATTGATTCAAGTGTATACAAAGTTTACCTTATAATGAACAAGTATAAAATAAAAATAATGCAGAATTTCAAATATTGAATAAAATGACTATTAGACTATGTGTATTAAACTATGTGTATAAGGAGTATGTAGAATATGGATAATTTCCATGTTACACTTGGGTCCTATTTTTAGGATATCTCATCATACATATGCCAAATTCAAAAAGGAAAAAAATCCAAAACATTTCAATCCCAATCATTTATGAACTCACCCTTTACTTTGATCTACAGAGCACTCTTTAACAATTCCAAAGTAAACTACTCGACTTAGTTGAAAAAATTCAAGGTGTCTCTAGGAGAAGCTGTAGATGTTGGGATGTCAGTTTTAGGAGGTCAATGCTGAAGGTGCACTAACAGCTCCTGCCCTCACTACTGTGGCTTGGCTGACTTTGTGAATGTATTATTTTTGTCATCTCATTGCATTGTGGCACTGAATGAGCATTGTTTATATAAGAATATATAGGAGTCACTATTTGTATATTCCATAAAAACCCTTAGCTTATTCTAAATCATGATATGAATTTGAATTAATTTTTCCTCTTCAGTATGGTGAATCCAGGTAATTTAATTTCCACAGAAATGTTAGGATTTGCTCAAGCTTTTTTGTTTTCCTTTATTTTTAGTTTTAATTTTTTATTTTTAAACCATGGGATAGTATCTTAGCCAGTATTCTTGATCCTGAGATGCTCTTGCTGTGTGAAAATACTTTCATATGATTATCAGGAATTCTTGTTAATATTTGTAAATTTGTTGGACACCATAATAATTTTATCTTCTACCAAGTAGTCAATTCTTGTAGAATACTAATGTATCATCATGTCTTTCTGATAAATTAGAGAATTTTTTTAAGTTCCCTTTGTTAGCTTAATATTTATTTAAATCTTGGATATTTGTTAGTTTTATTCTTATATATTCTATTCATTTGTTATAATACAAAATAGCCTTTTATCCTAATTGCTTGCTTTTCTAGGTATATTGATGTCATAATTTAATTAATATAAATAATTTTACCTTATTCCTTTTAGTTTTATGCTTTTTACTGCTTTTTAAAATCTTAACTAATAGTGTTTAACTAAAGTTATGATTGTGGGATTTTCTTTTATTTTGTAAAGACTTGTAATTTTTTTGTCATTAGGCCTCAAGTAGCCTTTTCTTTCTTTCTTTCTTTCTTTCTTTCTTTCTTTCTTTCTTTCTTTCTTTCTTTCTTTCTTTCTTTCTTTCTTTCTTTCTTCGTTTTTTTATTTTTCTTTAAAATATAATGTGAATGAGTACTTTGCCTTTATGTATGTCTATGCACCATGTTGGTGCCTGGTGTCTAAAGAGGGCAGAAGATGATGTTGGATCCCCTGGGATTGGAGAGACAGACAATTGTGAGCAACCATAAGGTTGCTGGGAATTGAGCCTGGTCCTGGAAAAGCAGCCAGTGTATCTCTTCAGCCCTTTATTTCTATTTTATTCAAGGGTTTTCACTTTTACAATAAAGATTTATTAATTAGATATCAGAATTAGATATGAGATGTTAGATAGCTTTTAGCATAAATGGGAGAGGGTCGTTTGTTTTGCTTTGTTTTGTTTTTTGTCCCCTTAAGACTGTTAAAATGCCTGTGAGATGGCTCAGTGAGTAAAAACATTTGATGTCTAAGCGTGAATCCATAGTGGAAGGAGAGAACCAACTCTTTTCTGACCTGCACAGGATATGATGCCACATGCATGGCTGTACTTTCTCACATCATATACATAGAGAGATTCAATTAACAGTAATAGCTAAATTAAAAAATTATAAAGACTATTAACATGGTTAATTATATTACTGACTGTTAAAGGAATTACTTAGTAATTTTTTTAATATTAAAATATCTTTACATCATAGAATAAACTCCACTTTGTGTTCTGTAATATTCTGACTTTTGCTATTTGTGGATGTTTTTCAATATATTTATGCATATTATAGAAATTTTTGGTTTGAATTATATTAACATTTTTTGTTATAAATTTGAAACATTATTGTATTTCCTACCTTTAAAATTACAGCTATACTTAAAACTATAACTTTTATTTAATCTCTTCCTTTTTTGTTCTCTTCTGCCATTTTTTTAGGTCAACATGTACTCCTTTCAGTATTGACAAAACTCCAGTTAATTTTATATTTATCTTTAAATATATATAGATACCTGAGTTTATTTTCATTAGTTTGTAATAGCCACATGATGTCTTTGATTTTGATTATAAAACTCTTGAGCAATTAAAATAATCTTTCAGTTATTAGAAAATGATGTTGTTAATCATTTTTTTTTTAAACAATCTTTTTATAGGTGGTATTTTGGCATGATTTCTGTATCTGGAGTCTTCTCAGTCACTTTCTCTGTAATATTTGCCTATGTAGCTGACTTCACTCAAGAGCACGAAAGAAGTACTGCTTATGGATGGGTAAGATGGTAAACTTTTTGTTTGATTGTTTTGAAACAAAAACTTACATAGGCCAAGTTGACTTCAAACTTAGAATCTTCCTTTCATAGTCCTTGAGGGCTGGGGTTATATTATTGTATTGGCTAGTAATTTATTGTTTTGTGTAGCAATTTACCTGTCTTAGAAATTTTTGTTATTTTATGATAGGACAGGCTAGGCTCAAACTCAGTATCTGAGGATCACCTTGAACTCCAGTTCTCCTCTCTCCACTTCCAGAGTGCTAGGATTATAGGCATGCATCATCATGCCCAGCTTATAGACTTTATAAAACCTAGAGTAATAAATAGCAATCTATTAAAAATTGACAAGAAATTGATGTTTAAAATAACATCAGAAATAGATTTAAGAAATATGCGAATCTCAACAATGTGTCTCAGGCACTCATTTGAGATATAACACTATAGAAAACAAAAGGCTATTCATTTGGCAAATGGTTGTTATAAATATCAAAAGTTTTAAGAGACATTTTTTTTTTTGATAATTTAACATTAGACAATCTCATTCACTCAGTAATGATAATGATATTGTAGTTATATAGGAGAAGAAAGAACTATTAGAAGATAGCAGAAGCACTTTGGGCCAGAAGGGCAGAAGATCACATCTTTGCAAGTTAACTTTTCTTTCCCTTTTTTTTTTTTTTTTTTTTTTTTTCATTTTTTATTTTTTAAGACAGGGTTTTACCATGTAGCCCTGGCTGGCCAGGCTGGCCTCAAACTCAGAGATCTGCCTTCTGCAAGGTACTTTGAAATGGTTTAGAAATAAGATAGCATGTACTCACATTGATGAGCAATTGTAGACACATGTTCAACATCTGGGATATATGTGTACTTTGTAAGAAGAAAAGTGATCTGGCCAGACAGTGGAGAGTAGTAGATTAAAGGAGGATAAATGCCAGAAACCCAGGTAATTATTTTCTTTCTTGTACCGTTTTCTTATAATACTGCTTCTTAGAATAGTTAAGTACTCATTCCTATTGGCTGATTAAATGAGTACATTCAGTGATCAGTTTTATGTAAGTTACTACTGTTCCACAAAACACTTTATGTAGCTAGAGTTTTCCTGCCTTGCCCACAGTCAGAACAAATCTTTGTCACCTGCCAGTCCCACAGCCACTCAGACCCAACCAAGTAAACACAGAGACTTATATTGCTTACAAACTGTATGGCCGTGGCAGGCTTCTTGCTAACTGTTCTTACAGCTTAAATTAATCCATTTCCACAAATCTATATCTTGCCTCATGGCTTACCGGTACTTTACATCTTCCTTGTCCTGGCGGCAGCTCCAGGCAGTGACTCCTGCCTTCCTGATCTTTTATTTCTCCTCTCTGTTAGTCCCGCCTATACTTCCTGCCTAGCCACTGCCAATCAGAGCAACCCATTTGCCATACAGACCATCCCCCAGCACAGCCAAGTGCAGACCATCTCAGACACCTGCTCTCAGGCCCATGGTCCTAATCATCCTCTATGCGGACCTGCTGGGTAAAGCCACAAGGAACCCAAGAACAGGCTCCCACAGGACATACAGAACATCCCACAGCAACTTTATTTTGTTGACTTCAGATACCAATGATTAGAAAACTTCTCTTTCCCCTCTGACTACTGCCTGCTCACTCTCTCCCTTCCTATCGCCTGTGAATATTATTCATGCTTCATCATAAATTGAAGGCACTTGTGTAATACTGTGCAGGATAGAGGAAAAAGTGAATAAGAAGGCTACGAAGAAGGAAAAATATTCAAGGTGGGCTGTAAGTGTCAGCCATCAGAGCTGTGAAGAACACCAAGATCCTATACCTTATAGTAGTTCAGCTTTCTACTCCACCTTCTCCATCATGGGAAATATCTGTGGACATACATACTAATTTCCCCACAGTGTTATTAGACTATAAAAATGTTAATGGATACATGAGAACATAACACTTGAACATATTAATGGAAGATCGCTCATGTAAGGTTTCGATATATATACATCATATTATGTCTGACCGACTAGACATTTTGTTTCCTTAAAAGGTTAAACATTTTTCCCTTTCTTGGCATTTACTTTGTGTGTGTGTGTGTGTGTTTGTTTGTGTTTGTATTTGTGTTCAAATGACATAGCATGCATGTGGCAGTCAGAGAACAATTTTCAGAAGTCACTACTCTTCTGTCATGTCCTGGGAATCAAACTCTGGTTACCATGCCTGTGCAGCAAATACCCTTAGCTGCTGAGCTATCTTGTCAGCCCTGTTTGTCTTTTTCTTATGGGGGAATTTTTCGAAGCTGTTTATTTTTTGCTTTCAGTGGAAAAATAATTTCGTGCTAATTATGAAAAAGGTTTTGATAGTCACCAGAAGTGACTGTCATGTAATTACTTAATCACTAGCTCAGTTTCTCGTTGTTGATGGCAGTTAGGATTAGTGCTTACTCATGGGACATGGCAAGAAGCCAGTGAGTGAACGTCTCAGCTAATACAGCGTCGTTCTAAAATGTGATCTCTTTAGCTTCTGCAGAGTTTGTCTCAGGCCTAAGACTTTGCCACTAACTCCCTTACAGCCTAGCTAGCTTGCAGAGAATTTCCTGCCCATTATTTTCAGGATGTGTTAAATAAATTCTAAAGGGTACTTTTCATATCCAGTTTAGATTAAAATATGCATTCCTTTCTGAAACTCCTTCAGGAAACCAAGAAAGAGGTTCTTTAAGGGTCATAGCAATGAGTTATACTCTTGGTAAGTTACTCCTCACTGCATCTGGAAAATCAATCTGTGGTATGACTTCACCACAACAGAGTCTTAATGATTGTTGTTAACTGTGGGTATAGATAATTTTAAACAAAAACTGCAAAAGTATTGTCCTTGTGAACCATAAAGTAACCCACTTAGCAGTATTCTCAGGAGCTGAGATCTGTGACCTCATAAAAACCTAAGTAACATTGTTTCCTTAATACTTGAGGGTGCTACCCTAGTTAGTGCTCACATAGCAACTGAAAAGAGTATAGCACTGTTCCCATAGCTGTTTGCATGTCTTTGCAATTTGTGATGCAGTTATGTGGCTGCCTGGACTTTTTCAAATAAAGTGGTAAGATCTCTGTCATCATCACATACTTGATAAATACTGAGTTTCAGGAATTTATATTTCCTAAATTAAAATTCTCCATATCTTTTTTTTTTTTTTTTCGAGACAGGGTTTCTCTGTGTAGCTTTGCGCCTTTTCCTAGAACTCACTTGGTAGCCCAGGCTGGCCTCGAACTCATAGAGATCCGCCTGCCTCTGCCTCCCGAGTGCTGGGATTAAAGGTGTGAGCCACCACCACCCGGCAATTCTCCTCCTCCATATCTTTATATCCCACTCCAGAAGTCTTTTTTCTGTTGTTTTTGGCTTTTAAAGCTTTTTAATGTAACATTAGTTTTATATGTATTATATTTTTATATTCAATTGTGAGATAATAGATGATACAAAAATGTCATTGGCTTACAGATACAATGATTTCTAGTGTTTCTTTTCCTCTTTATAATTTTTTTTCCCCTTAACTCACTGAGTCCTTACGTGATTTTTTTTTTTTTTTGTTTCTAATAGAATCTTCTAGTTTTACTATCTTATCGGTATGTTTTTGGTACTCTAATCTGCTTATAATTTAGAGAATGAATATCTACATTGTATTTCTAAATGGAGAACATAGGGGTGCGTGTAATAAGGCTCACCAGCTGTGGCCTCTAACCAGAAAGCTTCAACCTTTCCACAAATCTTTTTTTTTTTTTTCTTTTGTGTGGGTGTTAGTATGAGTGGTTCTAATGATCACACCCCGGGTCTTGCATATGCTAGCCAAACAGTCTATCACTTAGGTATATATCCGCAGCCTTTTTTATTTTCATTTTTTTATTTTTATTAGTGTATTTATTTTGCTTACAACTTTTTCTCTTAAAACCAGCTACCTCCCCTCACCTACTGTAATAATGAAATGGTCATAAAGAGATAAATGGGTATGTGGGAAAATACAGTGTTTTTGGATGAACTGGCCTTCCTAAGTACTTAATTTCAGGCATGAACTACCATGCCTCATGTTAGGCAAGCACCATGCCACTGAGCCCTGCTGGAATTGTTTTCATGACCTTCTTTGCAGATCTCTGTTTTCCAATTAAACAAATAAAACCAGTGAATGTTTTATGAGGAAAGCTTCTACAGTGTTAATTTATATCATATTTTAATTATAGCTCCCCAGAATATCTCTACTTTGTTAACAGTGGGTGAATATGTTTTTAAGCAAACTTGCTTTCCTTCTCTTTCTTTCTTTCTTTCTTTCTTTCTTTCTTTCTTTCTTTCTTTCTTTCTTTCTTTCTTTCTTTCTTTCTTTCTTTCTTTCTTTCTTTCCTTCCTTCCTTCCTTCCTTCCTTCTTTCTTTCTTTCTTTCCTTCCTTCCTTCCTTCTTTCCTTTCCTTTCTTTCCTTTCCTTTCTTTTCTTTTCTTTTCTTTCCTTTCTTTCTTTCTTTTCTTTTCTTTCTTTCTTTCTTTCCTTTCTTTCTTTTCTTTCTTCCTTCCTTCCTTCCTTCCTTCCTTCCTTCCTTCCTTCCTTCCTTCCTTCCTTCCTTCCTTCCTTCCTTTCTTTCTTTTCTTTCTTTCGAGACAGGGTTTCTCTGTGTAGTTTTAGTGCCTGTCCTGTATCTTGCTCTGTAGACCAGGCTAGCCTCCAAGAGATCTGGCTGGCTCTGCCTCCCAAGTGCTGAGATTAAAGACATGCACCACCATCGCCTGGCCCTCTTTTATTCTTAAGATTTGTGTGCAACACATTTGTCTTGCTGAATCTAAGAGAAGGAGCGATGGCTTGGCAATTAAGAGCAATTGTTTTTGTGGAGGACTACTCATAACCATCCATATCTCCAGTTCCTCTTCGGACCTCTGTGGGTACCAGGCATTCACTCAAGCAAAATACTCATAAAATAAATCTTAGGGGGGAAAAGGGGAAGAGGATATCTGGCTGTATACCTGCAGCAAATGGGACTCTGGGTAAGAGCTTGTTCTCTCCACTGATGTTCATATTTAGGATCTTAAATGACTGTGCTTTTTCCCATAGGTCTCAGCCACCTTTGCAGCTAGTCTGGTTAGCAGCCCAGCCATTGGAACATACCTCTCTGCAAATTATGGAGACAGCCTTGTTGTGCTGGTAGCCACAGTGGTGGCTCTCCTAGACATCTGCTTCATTTTGGTGGCAGTTCCAGAATCTCTACCAGACAAAATTAGACCTGCTTCCTGGGGAGCTCAGATTTCTTGGAAACAAGCAGATCCTTTTGCGGTAAATTAAGACATGAAAATACTTACTTCGTGTGTGTGTGTGTGTGTGTGTGTGTGTGTGTGTGTGTGTGTGTGTGTATGTGTGTAAAACTTTAATTACAAGTAAGAGGCTGAGAGACTGAGATATATAATTAAGCTGTGTAAATCGTAAGAGACAAAATATTACCCTCAAGGACAAGGTTGTTTTTATCATTTAATAAAATGAATGAAGATAGTTGGAGAGGGAGGTAGTAGGAAGTATATCACACTAACAAGAAATAGTGCTAGAAAAGTTTTTCTACCTCTCTCTCTCTCTCTCTCTCCCCCTGCCACACCTACTTCTATAGAACAATTGTAAACCACATTGTGTGAGCTTTGTAGGCCAGGGGTAGATGTCTGATGTCTTCCTCTATGACAGTTAGTTTTATTTTTTTTTTTGAGTCGGGGTTTCTGTTGAACTTGGAGCTCATCAATCTAGCAAGACTACCTGGCCTGCAAACCAAGGATCTTTATAGGCATGCACCATAATGCCTGGCTTTTTATGTGGGTGCTGAAAATCAAACTTGACTCCTTATACTCCTTATATTTGTACAGCAGGCACTTTACCAGCTGAACCATTTCCCTAATCCCTTGAAATTATTTTCTGAAGTGATCCCTCAAGATTACTTCCTAGAGATCTTTTCTGTTCCTCTTGTGTGTTAGTTATATTGTCAGATGGTGAGAGAGGGGTTTGGGGAAGGAAGCAGGAATGGGCTAGAGAACCTGCAAGTTAATTTTTTTTTTTTTTTTTTGACCTTGTAATGATCAAGTTACATGTAGAAATTTCTGTAAAATAGAACTACTATGGCTTATTTTTCAGGGCAGCTGTAAGAACCCCAGTTAACATGTGTAAGTTAACTGGTGTAGTAAAGTTTCAGTAGGTGTTAGTTGTTTTGGGCATTGATTATAGAAAGCTTATAGATGGTGACCTTGTTGCTGTGACACTTGTCACTCCTGTTCAAATAAAAGTTTTAGACTTACCAATTGTCCTGGTTTCGGGCAACTTGACTATCTACAGTTTGAAGAATACAGTGAGTTTATGTATAATGAAAACTATAGAAGAGGCAGAAAAGAAGATCAGAATATCAAGTTCATCCTGAGCTGCATATCAAGTATGAGGCCACCCTTAGCTACATGAGACCTTATGTCAGAAAAAGAAAGAAAACCCTGTAATTAAAATCACTTAAAAGAAGTTACTCTATAAATCCAGAGAAAGAATTGATTTTTTTTAGAGAGTTCTGTAGAAAATTTTTTTTCAGGGCCTGTTTATAGGATGTTCAGGATCTCTTGAAGGAGATATATGAAAATAGTGAAGCCGGTATTACAAGAACACTGACATTTGTGTTTTTGCTTTCTGCTTATTCCCAGTCATTAAAGAAAGTTGGAAAAGATTCTACAGTTTTACTCATCTGCATCACAGTGTTTCTCTCATACCTTCCTGAAGCTGGACAGTATTCAAGCTTTTTTCTCTATCTCAGGCAGGTGAGTAGTAGGTCCCTAATAGCCTTTTAACATGTAGATTATCAAAGATTGGATTTGTCTAAGATAGGTTGTGGAAACCACTGTAGAAAGGGAAATATGAACTTGTTTCTAGAGACTTCACAAAGTAGGGCCCTGTAATCCAATGATGACTTCAGTGATAGCCTCATAAGTAACTGGAACTACAGGTATGTCTAACCATGCCTAGCTTCTTGCTGAGGCAGGGGTGTTCCTTATATCCAGGATTGAAGAACATAGTAAGACATCTACTGTGGAAAAGTTCCTATAAAGAGAGAATTTATTGGAAACAAAATTCTGGTCAGTTGGCCTACAATTTACTGTGTAGACCAGGCTAACCTTAAACTCACAGAAATCTACCTATCTTTGTCTCCTGAGTGCTGGAATTAAAGTTATCCGCCACCAAGTCTGGCTCTGAGACCCTTGTCTAAAATAGGATTTAGGTTGAACCAAATTAAGAGAAGATAAAGAGCTGTCATATCTCTTCCCCATAGGTACACAACTGGTACCAAAATGGTTCATTTTGTACGGTTCATGAGCCTATATACTTTTATACATAAGTACCATGCAGTCTATAGTTTATGATAAGTTCACTCTTATTATTGCTTCCATGTTTTAGCAGTTATGCATAAAGCTGATAATAGGCTGCCTTCACTTCCCTAAGTGCTGAAATTATAGGCATAAGCTACCCTACCAGTTCCAGATTTTGTAATTGAATATGATTAGGTAGTAATAGAAGAGCCAGAGGTTCTAGCTCTAGTATTTTTATTATCTAATTGTGATTGGGAGGAAGATACTCATTTATGAAATAAGAAGAATCTATAAAGTTATTTTTAGTGTATTTTCCTGTATTTTATAGAATTTCAGTAGAAGACAAAGTAATGTATCCTTTTAAAAGTTATTAGTCATTTCATAGTTACTGTTACAATTAGATGTTTAGAGATCAATTGCCAGTCAGACTTGGCTGCTTACTTAGTAGAAGTATATGGGAGCATTTACGGCACACCTGTCTCTGAACCATACCTCAGAGTCCAATATAATTGGTCTTCAGGGAGTTCTGGCATCCTATTGTTCTCTTTTCTCCCCTTCTTTCCTTTCCTCTGTTGCTCACATAATTTTAAAATGCAACCAGACTCAAAAGCTACTAACTTCACTAATAGTCCATTTCTACCTTGGCAATATTAAAAGTCTAATTGCTTTCTTTTACACTCTCTAAATTGTATGCTCTCATTGTTGCCACACTGGGATAGACTAATTAAGAAAGGAAATACTAAACAATAGGCATAATAAAATTTTCAAAAAAATTCACAATTTGTGCTTACTTATAACTTTTATTTCGGATTTAAATATAAATTACAGGTTAATTAGTTTCAGCTCTGTCACTGCCCTAATTTCTACTGCTTTTTTGATCTTTCCTCAACTATTTTTTCCTGTCAGTTTTAATAGGAAAAAGAAATCATTTCTTATTAATTATATCTCTAATATCTCTATTATAAAAGTGATTTGTTTGTTTTTCATTTCTACAGGTCATAGGTTTTGGATCTGTGAAAATTGTAGCATTCATAGCTATGGTAGGAATTCTGTCCATTGTGGCTCAGGTGAGTGTTTTTTACAACATGTGGCTTAAAATGACAAAGCTTTCCCCCTCCCCCAATCCTGATAACCTCAGATCTATAGGAAGCCAAGGATACAAGTTTCAAAGAGTTTCTCTACACTGTTGGCTCAGCTGCTTAGCTCCTGCTGTGACACATCTTGCTCATGTAGAGAACCTCACCAAATTCAGGAAGCTGACAGGGACACAACTCACAGAACTGGTTGTTCATAAAATATTAACGTCCTCAGAATTCAACAGAACTTCATAGAGATTTCATTAGGATATTATTTGTAATTTGCACTGGATCCATTCTTCTTACTTACTTCCAAAACAACTGGGTTAAGGGGATGGTGAAATGACCTGGTAAAAGATGCTTGTTGCCAAGCAATAACCTGAGTTCAGTTCCTGGAACCTACATGGTAGAAGGAGAAAACTGACTCTTGCAAGTTTTCCTCTGACCTCCATATACATGCTGGGACATGTGTACACACAGGTAACAACAAATAGGTATAAAAACTATTTCACAGGAACAATAATCAGATACTGCAGAATTAACCAGCGGAATGTGTTTCAGTGGTTTTTTTTTTTTTTTTTGGTTTTTCGAGACAGGGTTTCTCTGTGTAGCTTTGCGCCTTTCCTGGAACTCACTTGGTAGCCCAGGCTGGCCTCGAACTCACAGAGATCTGCCTGGCTCTGCCTCCCGAGTGCTGGGTCAGTGTTTCTTTAATGGTGAAAATTAATAGAAATAAGTGTTTTCTAGATCCTTCTGTCTCCAGGACTAAACAAATAAGAATCTGCAAATTAGAATATATATAGTGAGTGAATAGCCATAAATCCTTTCCCACCTATTATGATTGTCAATCCAGGGTATATGTCCTGCTGTGCTTCAGGGACAGTCACTGTAGCTTATGCGGATTGCCCTGAGGCTGTTCCCTTGAAATGGCTATCTAGGCCAAACTACATGTTCTCCTGTGATTAACTCTCTGCAGAGGAAATGAGAAGTCTGGGAAACTAACTGGTCCTACCAAATGAAAGAATGACAAGGCTCTTAGGAGTACATAGAAACAAAACTGTTTCCTTCATGTTTTTGTTTTAGCTGTATTAGCAAATGAAAATTATATTAAACTTCCAAGTTGATTATGATTTTCATTTGTTTTTTACATTAACCGTAGCTGTTTGCCTGTAAGTGTCTTTATCTTGCTTTCCATACTCTCCTTACAAGCTATATTTAACAGAATATATATTTATTAAAAACGAAGCTCATATCATTCTTGATTTTGTGAAATTGTTAACTATGAGTGAATAGTAAATCTTGCTGGACATTAAGTGCTTGTTGACTTTTCCCCAAAGAAAACTAAGGTATAATCCTCTCAATCATAATAACTGGAGTGCAGCTGTATTAACCTTTTGGGAGGTACTAGCAGAGTACCAGTTAGATAGGATTCTCTGGAAGGAGGTCAAAGGCCCTAGGCCCCAGGTCAGCACTGGAGCCCTTGAACTCCACCCCTGAAGAGTTACTACTACTGCCTGCCCTTGTGGGTTATAAACAGAGAGTGTACCCTTAAAGGTCTTTTTCCATCAGTGAGTGGACTTCACTAAAAGAGTTTATGCTCTGAATTTGAATTTGTGATCAAATTCATGTGTGCTCATATGGCTTCTCAAGGTTGTCTTCTTTCCTTTACAGACAGTTTTCCTTAGCAAATTGATGAGCTCACTAGGGAATAAGAATACTGTCCTCCTTGGCTTGGGTTTCCAGATGTTCCAACTTGCCTGGTATGGTTTTGGATCTCAGGCCTGGTAAGCCTCCCCTAATTCACATATTATCAAAACAAGCAAGCAAAACAGCGAATATTTACAGATGTGATGAGCCTTAAAGGATCTAAAGCTATTTGACTATGTTAAAAGAAGGGTTACTTCACTATTTGATGTATTCAGCATTTCACCCATGGGAGCTATAAGATTACAGATGACTTGTAAAGATTTCACTAATTCTGGAGTCATTGCTTAATTGAATGTGTGTCATCTACCAGCCCTCCAATAAAGTTCTTGTGCACTCGTGATTTCCCCCCTCTCCCACACACACTCTCCTCCTCTCCCTCCTTTCTCTCTTTGAGGGTGGGTGGGTTTGTGTTTGTTTTTTGAAACAATCAAACATTGTAGCCCAGGCTGGCCTCAAACTTGTAGCAGTTCTTCTGCCTACGCCTGCTGAATGCTGGTATTATAGTTTTGATCCACTATGTCTGGCTTTGTTTTTACTTTCTCTTTTAATTGTTTAGAATGTCATACATGTATATATGTTTTGATCAGATATATTACCCATTTCCCCCATTCCAGTTTTTCCCCTGTGCCCACCACCACTTCCACTAACTTCATGTGATCTTTTGTTTTTAAACCCACTGTGTCCACTTGGTACTATTTGTGTATGCAGAGATATAGGACATCTACTGAAGCATGAGTAACCTCTCAGGGGCTGCATCCCTGAAGAAAGCTAACACCCCCCACCCCTTTTCCCCAGAAGCCATCAGTTGTCAATAGCTCCTCTGATTGGGGTGGGACTTCATGAGCCTCTCCTTCATGCATGCTGGTCTTTTGGCTGACTGGATCTTGTGCAAGTCTTGATGTGAGTTCATGTGTGCAACAGTGCTGTCACATCTAGCAAATACTGCTTCACTGAACATGTACACTACCTCTGGCTGTTAAAATCTTTCAACTTACCTTTTTTCGAATGATCCCTGAGCCTTGTGGGATTAGGTGTGATATGGATGTCCTGTTTAGAGCTGAGCACTGCTGTCTCTTATTCTCTGTATTTCTGCTTCTTAAACACATTTATCCACTTTCAGGATATGACATATAATCAAAACAAAAGACACTGAATAGCAACAGATTACAGCATGCTTTGCTGGTATACTTAACTTAGGCAGTAATTATCATAAAATAAATCAGTTGATGAATACCAATATCTCCTCCAAAGTCATGTAAGTATCCTGCATCAATTTTCTTTTAAGTATTCATATTTTAGCTTCCTATAAATGGGAAGAAAGGCCAAATTAAGGCCTATTGATAAAAAAGAACACAAAGTCCTGAGTTCCATTTTCTAGTATGGCAAGTATCCTTAGGTGCCTTATTGCCAAATACTGCAGAGTCTCCGTCTGCATTTTAGACATGAATTAGTCCTCATTTGCATTCATAAATGGAGCTTTTGGAAATGCTTTATTGGTTAGAGGTTAGTTGGGAAGCAGATATATGAAATTCTGAATTTCATTTCATTTGAACCATTTGTTCTGTGTTACATTTTGCCTAAGATTAATGAGATTGATGATTCTATTTTTGTGTGTATATGTGTGTGTGGGGTGGGGGCAGGGTGTCCTGTGAACTCTGGTCCAGTATCTAGCTAGTCTAGTCAAAACACTTTAAGTGTTAAAAAGACTTTATGATGATAAAATGTTTGATTGTCAATAAAGACCACCCCCAAGGAAATAGAGCTCAGTGGGGCACAAGAGCCTTTGGACCTACTTTAGCTCTCATACATCTCATGACTCACACATAAACCTTTTTTTTCCCCACTGAGAAAAGGACTGTCCGAAGCAAACAGTCGTTGTTTATTCATTTGCTAACAGACAGTGCTATCAAGCCTGACAGACCACACAGCCCAAGGGCAATTGTGAAAGATCAATTTTCAAGAAATAGAGAAAGTCAGTGAGGAGGGCAGATGGAGATGTGGTATTTATTTAAAACAAAAGAATAGACATCCTTTTAAGAACTTGAGCCTACACTTGGAAATGACAATGGGGCAACCTGGGAGAAGAGATTTTTGAAGAAGTAAAATAAGGAAGTAAAATATTCTTTGCTCTGCATCCCAGCCTCTGATCAGTATTTGTGGTGTGAATTCTTTGACACAGAGACTTACTTTGTAGCTCAGACTGGCCTTGAATTTATACTGCTTCTGCCTATGCCTTTTGGATGTTGAGATTACTGGAATTACTGAGAAAGCTATGCCTTGTCTAGGAAATCCATTTTTAAAAGAGGGTAAAATAAATAAAATGAAACGTGAGGAAATACAAAGCATTTGCACTGTTACCACTGACTGTATTGATCAAAAGTACATCACAGCCTTACTTAATATTTTCAGGATGATGTGGGCAGCAGGAACTGTGGCTGCCATGTCCAGCATTACATTCCCAGCAGTCAGTGCCCTCATCTCTCGGAATGCAGAGTCAGATCAACAAGGTAAGATTTGTACCTCTTGCATTTTGTACCTTCAGCTGGAACCTCCCTTCCCTGAAATACGAAATCCTGCATTCTCCATAACAAGAGCAGTTGACTGCAGTGGGACCCTTTCACAGGAGCATACCTACTCATTTTGTCAAGAACAGAAGTTCTGTTCTCCTCATTGCTCACACTCACATTTTAGCAATCTACACTCAGCCATTCTGGTTATTAGTAATAGTTAGAAATAGAAAAGATCCATTTCTAGTCTCAATTCTGATTACATATGAATTATCCAGCTTATAATCTTATTTCAACAGATTTATATTAAATAACAATAGGAAATTAGCAATGTAATATCCACATAGTCGCTAAAAGTTAACTTGAAATAATTCGGTCTCAGGAGCTTAATTTAAGAAATGGATCTTTAAAGAGATTAAGAAAACTCTGGTTGTTAGTAATTGGATATAGGGAGAGATGAAGTAAGTTAGAACTGCTGTGTAGAAAGCAAACTTTATTCTTCCTTCCTCTGCTGTTTCCTTTTCAGCCAGTTCTGATTTATTTTCTTCATCTTTTTTTTTTTTTTTTTTTTGGTTTTTTGAGACAGGGTTTCTCCGTGTAGCTTTGTGCCTTTCCTGGAACTCGCTTTGTAGCCCAGGCTAGCCTCGAACTCACAGAGATCCTCCTGCCTCTGCCTCCCGAGTGCTGGGATTAAAGGCGTGCGCCACCACCGCCCGGCTTATTTTCTTCATCTTCTAATAGCACACCTTACTATAGTCAGGAAGTAGGGGATTTTATCTCATTTATTGTTTTATATTTTTATTTCATTGTAAATATTCATTTGTGTTCAGGAAAATGGAGAATTTTAGAGGAGTGTGTGTGTGTGTGTGTGTGTGTGTGTGTGTGTGTGTGTGTGTGTGTAAAACAACACAAATGTACATAGTGGTTTGGTTTGGTGCCAGTAACAAACCCAATGTCTAGAATATACTAGGCTGCACCTCTTCCCCTAAAGGGAAATTTTTTAAAATTCTTAGCAGGACTTTTAAAAATTTCAACAAAAATTAAATTTTAAAAGATAATTTATTCATTATCATTACATCTATTTTCCCACATAATGAATTTGCTGTTATACATATCCATTCTTAGATTTATGGACTTAAGTGACACCCTTTGAATTGTGACTATTAACTGCAGTAACTCAGCTGAGTATGAATGCTATTATACTTTCCTGTTTTTGGCTTACAGAAATATCCATTGAATTCATTTGGTTCAAACTCATGTTTTGCTTACTGTATTAGAAAGTTGAGGTATCTAGCATTTGGTGCTTCCAGAATTTTTGAGTGGACATATGCATGAGATGAAAGGTTGCAGATGGTAACTCAAGGCCAGGGGGAGCCTCTTTATATTCACATGTGGCCAAGGATGTCTGAATGGAGGACATATTTTTATTGTAAATGAACAACTAAATGAGCCAAGCAAGGAAGTCTTAATCAATAGAAAAATTGAAAGTACCTGATAAGGAAATAATAATTTAATATTTTCTTATTTCCCATTAAATGGTAGATCTAGTACAAAAGGTTTTCAGAAACTGAATTTTTTTCTCCTTGTACACCTTAGTACAGAGAGTACTATTAAATAGACTTAGTGTAACCAAGCAAACATTTGTATAATAAATGAAAATATCATGATGAACTCTAATGACTGTACTATGATGATGGCTCAGTCCAGCTAAATCTATGTGTCATAATATGATGGAGAGTACTAGATAAGCTCCGTATGTTGAGGCACTTTTCTGAGAAGACTGACTCCCTTCTCATTGTTGTGGTTTAGGGGTTGCCCAGGGGATCGTAACAGGAATACGAGGGCTATGCAATGGCCTAGGACCAGCATTGTATGGCTTCATATTCTACATGTTCCATGTTGAACTGAATGAGTTGGGCCCAGAATTGAATTCTGATGATGATCCCCTACAGGTAATTTGATGATCTGTGTTATAATAATGGTTCTGTTTGATTATAGCATAATCTTGCGGCTTTAGATTTCTATTTATTATCATTGCATTTGACAGCAGCAAATTCTGTGTTCATTGCTTGGAATCAGAAAGGGTTAAAATGTATCTGTACCTTATTTAGATTCTCTTTTCACCTGTATAGTCACTATGAATAATATGCTATTATCTAAGTTTAACCTAAATAAGATATGAAATTACCTAAAAATCTAGCCATGGGGACTTGGGATATAGCTCAGTTGGTAGATGCTTGCCTAAAATGTACAAAACTCAAAAGTGTGATGCATGCTTGTAATTCTAACAATCAGAAGGTAAAGTTCAGTATCATTTTTAGCTATATAAGTATGAGGCCAGCCTGAGATACAACAGACCCTGTCTTAAAAAAAAAAAAAAAAAAAAACTTGCTCAAAATTAAGCTAATGTGCTTCCATTTTTTATAAAGAGAAACATTTAATATGGAGTTCTGTACAAACCTGAAATTACTAATATTCATATGTAGAAATGCATGATCTGAGCTCACAAGATAAGATTACAGAAAGAAAATTGCTGCTTCTGTAAGTTTATAAGCCAGGTTCTATTAGTTAGCAATTATATAAAAAGCAGTGATTGGTTGCCTTGAGTTATTTTCCAAACACTAAACTCTGTCAGAATTTGTCTTGATTAATGAAATATAGACTTACTGAAAAACGATTAACTGTATAGTGGCATTTTAAAGAAAAATCACTAAAAACTAGCTTGGAGTTTAAAAAAAAGAGCCTAACCATGCTGGGTATAATAATGCATGCCTACGATTCTGGCATTTAGGAGATATTAGCAAAGGAGTTGTGATGTCAAGGCCACACTGGACTAAATAGCACAAGACTGTGTCTTTAAAAAGCAAAACAAACAAACAAACAAACAAACAAAAACTTAACCAAACTTCTGTCTTCATTTGTTTTTTGTATCCATCAGGGAGCTTTCATCCCAGGCCCACCGTTTTTGTTTGGAGCCTGTATAGTTCTTATGTCTTTTCTGGTTGCCTTATTCATCCCCGAATACCGTAAAACCAGTGGAGTTCAAAAACATAACAGCAGCATCAGTGGCAGCCCAAGCACCCTGCCTGAACGGGGCAGTGATGAGGACATTGAGCCATTACTGCAAGACAGCAGCATCTGGGAGCTCTCCTTTGAAGAGCCTGGAAATCAGTGCACTGAGCTATAACCCAGCAGTAAAGGAGGTTCTGCAGACACCATCTCTGAGAGCCATGGAGGAAGCTGCACCACCTGGAGACTTCATGGTGCTGGAGAGGCAATGCTATCAGCATCCTTTGGGCCAAGTTTCTTAAGTTACTCTTCTCATGCCTGTGCCCTTCACTGTCCTGCCTCTTCCTGTTTCTTTACTCCCATTCTTTTCCTTCCTGTTTATATATTCTAAGAAAGATTGAAAATGCTTCACTGAAAATAATAT
Organism: Peromyscus leucopus; assembly: GCF_004664715.2. Lineage (NCBI taxonomy): Eukaryota > Metazoa > Chordata > Mammalia > Rodentia > Cricetidae > Peromyscus > Peromyscus leucopus. The sequence continues at coordinate 133,072 of NC_051067.1, read as the reverse complement.
GAAACTCTCAAGGTTATCTGGAATTTAGATTTTAAAACTTTAATAGAAAATCATGTCTGGTAGGAAAGGTTGTCTTTCCTTTAGTAACTAGAATAAGAGTGAGAGCAATTTTTCTGTGCCCTTTTTTGGTAGAAGGTGTGGGACGATACTGTTAACTGCCTTCTTTCATTCTTTTTCTGTGAATTATTCCTCTTAGTCCATAGGTGTTGATGAGTGGCCATTGTTAAGAGTCACTTGGTATCAGGGATCTACTTTGTCCAAAGGTTAGATGAAAACCTATTTTTGCTTTCTCTTTATTTTCTTTACTTCTTAAGCTTCTTGAAATGAACCTTGGTAGAGTTGGTCAATGATCACCTTTATTAGATAAAGGAAATCTTTCTTAGAAAATTCAAATCATGTTGAATAAACAGCTCAGATTCTTGGTATACAAAGTAATTTTACAGAAGAAGAAGAAAAAAAAATCAAGCCTATAGCTCGTCTGCTTACAGATTTTAAAAGGAGGATTGCAAGTTTGGGGCTAGCTTTGGCAACATACTAAAATCCTACTCAAAGCAAAGCAACCAACCATGAAGCATTCTAGTGGCAGCAAAGAAATCAGAGTATCAAGAAAACTTTTTGCTGTTGTTTTGTTTTAACAATTTGAACATTCCTAAAAGGGGTTGAGAGTAACAGATAGCAGTGGATGCCCCTTCCCATGTCTCCTGTGTCCTACTTCTGTTTTCCTTGCTATACTCCTGCCTTAACTGTTAATATAGAATGTGTTCATTTTCAGCTAATCTGTATCTCAGTCTGTTTTTCTGAATTTAGAATCTCATGGGAATGCACTCATTAAATTCCTTTCAAAAATATAAGGATTAGTGAAGCTCAGTTTCATGATAAGTATCTTGCTAATTTTTGAGGTGTTTTATGGACAAAGAAAACTTTACAGATTTTATATTTTGCTGCACAGTAAATGGACCATTAACTAGGGTCTATCTTTAACAAAGCACTCCTTTGAAAGTTTTATAGGTATGAAAACATGTAGATATTTGTAAGGGTTTTAATTTTTTGATGGGGGTGCTGTGTAAATCTTGTATTTATATAAATAATGAAGGTGTTGACAGAAAAATATATACAACTTTTATAAAGGATTGTGTACTGACTGAATACATTTAAAGGAAAATATATTTTGATGCCTGTTCTGCCACGAACAGATATAACATATCTTTACTATGCTGTTGGTTTTTAGGTTAAGCTTCCTAATGCATAATAAATTTTCAATGGATACTTACACATCTTAAAAACAAGTCTGTCATTACTTTTTGGGGTTCTTTTTGAATAGCTGTCAACATAACTGAGTTAGTAATCCTTCAGCTAATTAAAAAAATGTTTATAAAAAATGGGTTTTAACAGTTCCTTGAAAACTACCTTACCATGTAAGTCATACATGAACAATGCTGTTATGGGTGTAGAAGTTTCTCTCCTATTCCTAATAGATAAAAGGTACATAAAACAAAACCAGAGGCTGGAGAGAATGCTTGCTGCTCTTGCTGAGGAAAGAGTTCATTTCCCAGAATCCTTCACTCACATCCAGCTCCAGGAAATGTGATGCCTTATGGGCTCTGCACTCACTTCCACAAATCCATACCCAGACACTCCATACTGTTGTACAGTATACATTTATATGGCCTGCTAGACACTCTCCTATCACTACCATATATAAACTTCTTCATTATCAAGACCTTCTGGAGATGACTTCTACCCAAGGCCACTATGCCAAATACACTGCTAGGTGTCAGGTCCTGCTGGATACTACCTGTCTTAGGGTTTCTATTGCTGAAATGAAACACCATGACCAAAAAGTAAGTTGTGGAAAAAAGGGTTTATTTGGCTTACACTGCCATATCACTGTTCATCATTGAAGGAAGTCAGGACAGGAACTCACACAGCAGGAACCTATTTGATGTAGAGGCCATGGAGGGGTGCTGCTTACTGGCTTGTTCCTCATGGCTTCTTACAGAGCCCAGTACCATCAACCCAGGGATGACAACCACCTATAATGGGCCAGGCCCTCCCCCATCAACCACTAATTAAGAAAATGCACTACAGACTTGCCTATAGCCCATCTTATAGAGGGATTTTCTTAATTAAGGTTTCTTCCTCTCAAATGACTTTAGCCTGTGTCAAGTTGACATGAAACCACCCAGCATTGAACTCTTATCAGCTTGACAAACACATTGCCACCACTGTTAAGCCACAACCTTTCCTTTTGCATTCATCTCCAAGATATCACATTAAAAATATAAGTAACTTTAAAATCCAAGTCTTTACAAATTTGAACACATTAAATTTAATTTAAAACCCTGTGTCTTTTAAAATTCAAAGTCTCCCAACTGTGGGCTCCTGTAAAATCAAAAGTAAATAATTTCTTACTTCAAGAGAGAAGAACCAAGGCACAGTCACAATCAAAGCAAAGCCACGCTCCAAAAGTGTAAATAGCACAATGTTCAATGCAGGGTTCATGCATGATCTGGGCTCCTCCAAGGGTCTTGAGTCATTTCTCTACCTCTACCCTCTGCAGCACACACAGCTTGTCTTCTAAGCTCTAGCTGGCTCCACTCCACTGCTGCAGCTGTTCTTGATGGTCATCTCCAAAATAATGGAGTCTTCTGCTGCAACTGAGCAGCAGGAGTCCATAGGGCCTGTTAGCTACCAATATATGTGGGGTATGGACTAGGGAGCAATAGCCTGATATCTAGAAGCTTTTATGTACCAGAGGTGGAATGCAGCAGAGGTTGATAAACTCAAGTATACATAGAGTGGGAGGTGTCCTGCAAGGGCTGATAACTAGAATGTGTTATTATTGTATGTGGTGATATTGTGTCCCCCAATATATTGTGTACCTTAATAAACTTATCTGGGGTCAGAGAACAGAACAGCCGCTAGATAGACATAGAGGCCAGAAAATGGTGGCACACACACCTTTAATCCTAGCATTCTGGAGGCAGAGATCTGTCTGGATCTCTGTGAGTTCAAAGCCACACTGGAAACAGTCAGGTATGGTGACTCATGCCTTTAATCCCAGGAAGTGATGGCAGGAAGCAGAAAGGTACATAAGACGTGAAAACCAGGAACTAGAGTCTGTTAAGCTTTTAGGCTTTTGAGCAGCAGTTCAGCTGAGATCCATTTGGATGAGGACACAGAGGCTTCCAGTTTGAGGAAATGAGATCAGCTGAGGAATTGGCAAGGTGAGGTTAGCTGTGGCTGGTTCTGTTTCTCTGATCTTTCAACATTCACCCCAATACCTGGCTCCAGGTTTATTTTTATTAATAAGACCTAACAATTTATGCTACATTTGTATGTTCTGGATACCCTCTACTATTGCTGTCCTGCTTGTTTTTATTCTATGTGGTTACTCCTCTTCTGGCACCCCATATAAATGTTTAAGTATTAAGCCTTACTGGGCAACTCACCACTGTAGCTGTACCACGTACACTTTGGATATCAGACCTTATCAGACAACCTTACAGCCGCCTCTGCCAACTGAAATACACTAGTTATCAGGCCCTTGCTGGACACTGTCCTTTGGCAAAACCTCACATATACTAGATTCAGACCCTTCTGAATACTCCTATCTACCACATCATCATATATGCTACAAGATAAGAGACCCTCTTGGCCACCACTCTACCATTGCAGCTCAAATATATTGCTAGGAATCAGGCTCTGCTGGATACTCTGAAGCCCCACATACAGTGCTGTTTCAAGTCCAAAAGGCTCCCCCTCCCCGAAAACAGTGTCCACATAAATTCCTAAGTATCAGGCTTTTCTAGACAACCTCACCCCATTGCTGCTAAGCATCTCTACTATTCACCAGAGCTTGTGGGACATTGTCTACAACTCACCACCTACATTGCTAGATAATACTTTGCCATACCAAAATCCCCCCAAAGTGTTTTGTATTGGGCCCTGCTGAGCACCCCCAACCCCACCATCACTTCACATACTCGTGGGTATCAGGTCTAGCTAAATATATCCTGTCTTTTCCACATAAAGTATTAAGTATGACCAGATCATACTAGACATGCTTCACCTATTGCTGACCAACATACACTGATAATTTAAGGTCCATGCTAAATGCCTTCCTGTTACTATCTCTTATATGTTTGGGTATCAGGCCCAGCTAGATAGTAGTTATGGACCAGTAACTCGTGTGGTGATACTTTGAACAAATAAAATTTGCCTGCAGATCAGATGACAAAACAAGCCACTAGATTAAACATAGAAGCCAGGCAGTGGTGGCACACACCTTTAAACCTAGCATTTGGGAGGCAGAGGCAGAGATCCGTCTGGATTTCTGTGAGTTCAAGGCCATACTGAGCTACCCGAGAAATATAGCCTGGCAGTGGTGACACACACCTTTAATTCCAACACTTGGGATCACACACCTTTAATCCCAGCACTAGGAAGGTTGAAACAGGAAGTGATGTGGCTAGGCAGAGAAAGGAATATAAAGTGGGAGAAGACAGGAACTCTGGCTCTTTCAGGCTGAGGAGTTGGTAAGGTAAGAGGTGGTAGCTGTGGCTTGCCCTGATTCTCTGATCTTTCAGCTTTCACCCTGATATCTGGCTCCAGGTTTTTATTAAGATCAACTAGGATTTGTGCAACAAATTCACATAAAATACTACATAACATAGTCTACAAGACATCTCACTGCTGCTGCTTCCAACCAACATACACTACTCTATACCAAGCCCTACTAGGTATCAACCAACACCCATTGCTCTCTGTTATACTACTAAGAATCAGGGTATGCAAGGTTTTCATGGATGGGGGATGGGGTGGAGTTCAAGCAAATCCTGAAAGATAACAGTGTATGTGAGATGGCAACCCAGAGGTAAGATGTCCATCAGGGAATGATAATGTAGAAGCTTATATGTGGTAGTGCCAGGTAGTTTGTCTGGGGGGCAGGAAGGATTGTCTAGCTTGGCCTAATACCCAATACCTTATATAGGACGGATGGAACTGATAAATACTAGTATGTATGGGACATCAGAGGATGGGGTCTCTAGTAGGGCTTGATAACTAGCAGTGTATATGAACTGGCTGTAAAGGTAAAGTGGCCAGTGGTTTCTGATAGCTGTTGTTATATATGGGACAACAGCCTGGAAGGCTGGATAGAAATCCAGGTACCTAGAAGTTTAGTGAGGCAGTGGCAGGAGTGTGTCCAGCATGCCTCTAAAACTAGACGTATATGTGGAATGGTAAAGTGAGGAGGGGGAGATGTCCAACAGAGCCATATCCCGTATCCTTAGCACTTTATGTGGAGAAAGAGGAAGGGTCTAGCACAGTGGCTCTCAATCTTCCTAATCTCACAACTCTTTAATACAGTTCCTCAAGTTTTGGTGACCCCTGACCATAAAATTATTTCACTGCTGCTTCATAACTTTACTATTGTTATGAATCATAATGTAAATATCTGATATGAAAGGTATCTTATATATGACTCCCAAAGGGGTCCTAAACCACAGGTTGAGACCTGGCAGAACCTCACACCTAGAGTAGCAGGATTGTGGTGGGTATCCCATATGGCCTGATTCCCTAAGAGGGTATATTGGGTGGTAGTCAAGTGTCTTATCATGGCCTAAAACCCTAACAGTGTATGGCTGGTAGATGCTGGTTGGAAGTCCAGCAAGGCTGGGTTTCTAGAAATGTATGTATGATGGTGGTCAGATACCTTCAGGGCCTAATCCCTAACAGTTTATGTGTAATTCTAGCTGAAAGTCTAGCTAGGCTTGATACTTAGGAGTATAGAGAGACTATTGTGTGGCAAAGAATTACATGGCTGGATCCCTAAGAGTGTGAGGTGTGTGGTGGTGGAAGTGGGAAGGTATCCAGTAGTGTGTGAACCTAGCTAATGTGGGGCACTGAAGTAAGGGCCAGGTAAGGTTTATTAAGGAATGAATTCAATAAGGTACACTCAAAACACAGAAAAGAGTTGAGACACCACTGCTGATTCAACTGCTGTTGCCCTGCTGGTCATGCGCAAGGGAGATGGAAACAAAATGGCAAGCCATGCTTCTCCACTGCTTGCCCTTGCTCCAAGCAAAACAGCATGCAACCCTTGACTCATGGTTTTAAGGGGTCACATATCTTCAGAGAAGACCATATCCATAAGGTCAAATAGCTCCATTCAATTGGTCAATGGACCAAATGGCAGAATTCTCACAACTTATCCCCCTTTTTGTCTAAAATAAAAAGGAAGGTTCTAATCCTAACCTAGTAAAAACTATATACAATAAAAACTAAACATGTTTTGCCTAGAGGGAAGGAAAGATAATAATCTTAACAAAAATTGAAACTACATACA